>NC_092646.1:44479714-44785617 GCF_039555335.1 Amphiura filiformis
AATGTAAGACTAGCCCCAGGTTAAATTATCCCTTTAAAAATTCATAAATGCATTTCAATATGGTAACTGTCACTATAAACACTCTTACCCATTTATCAAATTGTAATCTACCCAGTAGTAAGAGTGCAGCCAATCAGATTATTTAATTCATTTCCAGATTAGACTACCTTGGTGCAATGTGTTCACAAATCTTGCATGGTGTAATGTTCCAGTCATTCAAAATGCATGGATCCAATTTTATGACCTTGTTGCTTTAACCTGTACAGAAAACAATGTTGCTCCAAATACAATGTTCTTGAACAATCTTGAGCAGATGATGGAGAAATGCTAAAGGATCATGTGTGATCAGCTGCTTCTAAAAATTGAAATGATCCATGATACTTTGTTTATATAACACATTTTTCACATTGTTAAAGACTTCATTTTGTCACGTAATATAGCACCTTTTGATAGCTATCACATCTTTGGCATCTATATGATATGTAGCATATTATTAGAGTATTTTTATGATAAGGAACAAATAGCTTCTTTTAGCACCATTTGTCATGTTATATGACACCTTTTGTCATGTTATATGAAACCTTATGATATCTATCATGTATACAGAAGATAGCTCTGGAATTAGTTTTATTTTAATTTGATAGCTGCACAGGTTATGACTAATTGTTAGCCCATAAATGTGTACAGAATATAGTCCCAGCATTTCAGAGCATAATTATTTTAATTAAGCAAGATACGTAATCTAAAGTAGTATATCCATAATATTTAATGGTAAGGATTAATTTCAACATCATCTAAAACAATTGTTCTAAGCAACTGCTCTCCTATGATACATGTATGGATATGACATTGATAATTTATCAATGATTAATAATGTAACTGTTCATACCTGACATTGAGTAACCTTGTTCAATTGGCACTCTATGTTGTTAAAATGGTAGATCTAACTTAGTTTGCAAAGTGAATTAAAACACTGGAAATTGACACTCTAGCAAGTTTTAACTTGCTAGAATATTAAAATATGGTAGTTCTAACTATATTTGCAAAACTTACTGTGAAATTAAAATAAATTATAACAAATGAAAAGTATTGGAAATGCTTTTTTGTTGTTGTTGAAGAATAACACCCCTTTCTGAATTTCTTTCCTAAAATTAGTGACCCATTAATTTATCGGAGAGCCTGAAAATGCTACCCATCAGCGCATCTCCGAACCTAAATCTCAACTAAAAATCACCTTTGTTATACCAAAAAACTGTATCTAGGCTGTGTTCCTCAATCTCCATACACCACTATATACTGATACACCAAGTAGCATATCTTTTAAAGTTGTAAAATCTTAAGATATTGGTCACCAGTCTGAATACAAAATCCATAACACGGTTTTCCACTTTTGCACCTTCCTAATCTGATACACTAGTAAAAATTTCATTGGAATGAATAAAGCTGTATGCGATCCAACCGCGATCATATTTTAAATACAACACAAACACATCACCTTGCATACTTAAAATGAAAATACTAACCAGTCATGAGTAAGTTGGTTCACTAATCCATGTTATGCACACACATATGTTTGCTGACTATCGTCACACTATTGGCCGCTGTGTTCATTCAAATGAAATTTTTACTATTAAGTAAAGCAGCTTTAAAGTCTCAAAATCTTTAAGATATTTGTCACTGTCTGAATATACAAAATCCCACAACTTAAGTTTACAGTACCACTGTCAATGTCTTATTACCGTACATGATGCCTGATCAAATTACATGATGCCCAGTAGCATGTCAGGTGCATACCATTTACCATCTCATCATCAGTTTTGTAGCATTTTCTGTATTTTAATTTCTAGACATGCTGCAGTTTTATTAATTACATGGGCTAATGGTATCTTCATTAATGTGACACTAACCGTTAACTTGGTTTACTGATTTTGGGATGGTTAGATTAGATCATGTCACAATTTGTTATTTAGAGGAATTTATTGTTCTTTTATCAGTGTTGTTGGTACAAAAAAAGAAAATTTGGTGTCTTTGGTGTACCAAAAATCTAAAATATATGCATTTATTTATTTTAAGTCCTGGAAATCTGGAGCAACCACTAAATACCACAGGGTGGTTTTTTTATTTGTACAAAGCATTTTCATTTTTGGGCAGAAATTTAAGGGGGTAAAGATTTCAGGAAATCTAATATGCAATTTTTTACCAACCCACATGTCAGATCAAACATTTTTTTTATTTTGCTAAAGAACGTAGTAGAAGCTTTCAACACCAACTGTTTTGAAAATGTAAATAAATAAAATATGATGAAGTATCTGCATACACAATTGAAAAGGCAACAACGTAAATGTTACAAATCGCAGGTCTCAATCCATGTATAACATGGAGGCATACAATGTATGTAATCATATGGTCTATGATGTAATGCACTCTAAAATAGGAGTGGTCAAATTTCACCTGATTCTTTGGAAAATAAGAACTCACACAATTTTAGTTAAATTTGATCAGATATCATGTCAAATTTGACTCAATCTTTGTCATAGTTAACACTAATATAATGCAGGCAAACTCTATAGAAACTGTGTGAGACCTTTATAATAATAATAATAATAATAATAATAATAATAGCACACACTTATGAAGCGCATTAAACAAATTAGGTCTCTAAATGCTGAACATATTCACCGGTCTTCTCGGGCTCTGAAGGTGGCTATAAAAGTCTATAAAATGCCCACCTTAAACATCAAAAATATCACTGCATAGCCTAATAAAATCAGAAGCAGCTAAAAAACTGACTTCTGCTGCCAGTCAGGTCCAATTCCATACTTGTTGTACCACTTGGAGAGTACCGTGTCAATACCATTCTTGAACTTGTTGACTGACTTGGCTGTCACAACATGATCCAGGAGCTTGTTCCATGGAGTTGCTACTCTATGGGTGAAGGTGTTTGACCTTACGCTTCATACTGTTACCTCTTGTTCTTTCTTCTTTAGCCAAGCCAGCACAAATAAAGCCTCATTCTGAACAGCATTGAAGCCATGCATTATTTTGTAGACAAATGATACAAAAGAAAGGACAAATCCTAATTGATACTTATGCAAATGTAAAATACATGAAAAACATGATATCCCCACAGCCGTTAAAAAGTGAGTTTTGAGATGAGGTTTGATCTGATCAACAGATTGAGAGTCTTTGATGTTGATTGGGAGGGAATTCCACATCTTTGGCACAGTAGCAGCTGAGCTCCTTTCTTAGGTAGTCGTTTTGCTGTGGAGTTCGCAAATGTGAAGCAGATCTTGGACTGAGACATACAGAAACAGGAGATCAGTAACACATATGCAGGAGCTTCACTGAGAAAAATTTTGAATGACAAGATTAAGATTATTCTTTCTCTTATCCGTGCATCATTGTTTTTTTGCATTACAGTTTTACTAGGAATGGAGTCAAATTTGATCAGATGTTTTAAGAGTGTATGACTATTATAAGTCATGTTCTGGTAAATGGCCCATGAGTTGAAAAAGCAGCACAGCCTTCAATCATGCAACATGCACAACCTTATGCAACAAAAGATGTGTGGTAGACAGATTGTGAAAGTTAGTGATACAGACATTGAATGAGAGATATGGGAATTAAATATTGATCCAAAAAACGATTCCACAGATGTTTGACATGCTTGAAATTAATAATGTAGCTGCTGGTTTATTGTCCTAATTTGTCCAATACTGTCTTGATGGATCAACTTCATGCTTTTTCTTGGAATTGTATTTGATATGTCATTATTTAGAGACAAGAAATTATATAGATTTTATATTCAAAATCTATGATTCCACCTATTCTGAACTTTCATTTAACTAGCGGTTGTGACAGTTTTTAAATGGGGTGATTGAAAAAATTGTGATATTCATTTCAAAGACCAGTCTATGTTTGACTGAGATTACAAAATTCTTATAAATTATTTGACTTTAAGTAGTACTGCTGTAAAGTATTTATCACTTAAAAGTGATTGTTAATGAAATATATGCCACGTTTGTCAACACTTGCCAAATGTCTTGAAAAGTTGGTATTTTTCCTGAGATTTTCAGAAGCAGAACAAAGTTATGTATGTGGAGACTTGTGTTGAAAACCTTTCTCAGTTGTTGTTGATTCAAGCAGAAAAGATATCTTGCACTTCCCACATTTCTTCCATTTCATTTTTTGTACTGATTTGCTATCTAGTGCAGCATGGGTCAATACTAGTCGAAACAAAGTACCTCAGTGAACAAAACATATTCAGATCTTGCAAAATATGTTTATTTTTTTTACTATTGACCCATGTTTAGCCAGTCTATTCTCAACATGAGAACAAAGGGAACCTGTACAAAGTAATAGGAGTACCTATACCTGCATGTGCTAAACAGTGTATAGGGGTGAGAAGGAATTTTACAATTACATTCTATAAAGTATCTGAACTGAAGAATTTCAAACCTTATACTATGGGAACATTTTGGGAGAGGATGAGAATTCTCACCTAAGGCAAGCCCAAGGCTAGAACCGGAAGGCTAGAACCCTCGCAATCATATCATTCTCCCGGCTGACAGCAACACGCCTTATCCGCTCAGCCACCTGTAATATGTAATATAAGAATATGTGAAGAATTTTTGCTTTCTTAGTATGATATGATTTGAGCCAGTTATTCCAACTTGTTGTGGGGAACAAGACAAAGACAAAGAAAGATAAAAACTAATGCAGTATGCAAATCATGGGAAGTACTAACACTGCAATAGTAGAAATTCAAAACCACAGGGACAAGTAGACAAAAGTTAACAAAAAATACATTTTAAGCAGATAAACGGCCCTTCCTCAGGGACAACAAACAAAATATACTAAATATTTCAAATGATTGCAGGTAGCAAGTACCAGCAATTTTACTAAATTATAGCAAATAAAGTAGTAAGATATCATAACCAGCCACTGAGGCAAAAAAGGAAGTGTACTAAAAAAGCACAAATCATCTATGGGCAGCAAAAACCTCCTATGTGCTTGTGGCCCCTGAACATGTTTAAAACAAAACTACCAACAGGTTACATAGGAGGTTTGCTTTAAACATGTTCAGGGGTCAATGACACATAGGAGGTTATTCCTGCCCAATGACAAAATTGAACAGTTTCCTGGATACCAGAAAGTACAATTGTTATGAGAGGTTTCTTTTCCTTGCCCTTTTGATTTTTTCATCTTGTGAAATATAATAGGAATGTTTGCAGACTGACACCAAATCAGACTAAGAAAATGAGATAAAAAGTACTTCATTTACTCAAAGTGGGGATTCTAATATCTCTTAAATACAATTAAGAACAATAAATTCAAGTATAGAGTTGAACGGATAGAAATACATCCTCATTTAACTGTTAATAGACAGCATGTGATGTACGTTGCAACCAAGAGTGGATTGCTTTTGATGTTTAAGGTGAATGCTCAAGAGAAGTAAATGCATTGGATGCTGTCTTCAGTAGATAGCATTGTTTTGTGCATTAAAATGTCAATAGATATTCTTAACTTTATAACTATTAGAAGAACTCTAAATGTTGATCAGTATCAGGAACAAATTCACTGTACTAAAACCCAAATTTGTTATTGCGAATATGGTTTGCAATTTGTTTTATTCATAATTTATGAGTATGCATGGTCATACTTTGAAGTCCATTATAACATTCTTGACTCTGTGATTTAAGCTAAGATACTAAGAAAAATCAAGACTAAAGGTACCATATCTTACTATAAGTAGAGAAATGGTATTTATTTAAATTTATTTAATTATTTATTTGTTTGTTTGTTTGTTTGTTTGTTTGTTTGTTTGTTTGTTTATTTATTTATTTATTTATTTATTTATTTATTTATTTATTTATTTTTATTCATATATATCATAATACTAATTATGTCGTGTCCGTCCGTCCGTCTCTCTGTCCGCTGCGCTATCGCGTTCACGTCCACTGCGGTTTATGCGTTCTCGCGGTGCACAATCGCGTGCTCATGGGCGCTATCGCGTAGTATCAACGCGGAGTGCCATCGGGCGCAGTGCGTGCATCGGAAACTTCAGGCCTACAGTATGACTAACAGGTGCACCTCATCGGACCAATAGGCCTACTTTCAACACATATTTCAATACGGAACGCGTGCATTGGCCTATTTCAGCAGAACATGACTATTCCCGAGGTCCTCCAGAATGGTTAACATTATGATAAAAATAATCTGTTAATAAAATAATCAGGTAAGGCCTATAACCCGTAATATTAGGCCTTATTGGGTTGACATTTCTCCCGATTGATTTCATTACTTTAGTAACGGCCTACATCCAATCTAAATATTAATTTCGGACTATTTTCTGTGTTTTTTATTTGGACCATCCAAATTTTTGACAAGTCATGACTACTGTGTGCTGAATAGTTAGCTATAAAAAAACAGGCATCATGTAGTGAAAGATTTAGTTATAAATTGCTGTGAATTTTCATTGAGAATATAAATGAATTGGATGCTATCTTGAGTAGATAGCATTGGTAGATAGCATTGTCAGGTACTCATAAATTAAATTTCAACATTTTCTTATCTTAAGGCCAAAAAAAAAATTGTTTGTTTGTCCACGTCCGACCGACCGTGTACCCTGGTCCCGACTGTGTTTTTTTTTTTTTTTTTTTTTTTAATTCGTGTTGAATGTGCTAGTAAAACAGTGGTTAGTATAAATTTAAAGAAAGGAAATGTAAAGAAAATGAACAGTATAACATGCAGAATCATCTCAAGAGTTAAACCAGTAAAGTGCTGTGTGTTTTGACTTATTTACCAGTCTTCAAATTGTCAGTTTCAAGTGCAATATCTGTAAAAAAAAATAAAAAAATCCGACCTACCGACCCAACTGTTTCATAAGCTTCTATGGACAAACAAACCTCTTGGTTTTTTTTTTGGCCTAATGGTTTTGATAGTTACTGTGTGCTTTTCATTATTAGAAAAAACATAATCGACCACTAGCATATTGAAATTGAATTGAAAACAAATTCTGTGCCAAACATTTCCTAATAAAGGCTTGTATTTTGTCAGTTTCCATAAGCATTTTATAGGATCATGAGTATGCATGATCATCCTGTAAAGTCCATGATAACATTCTTGACTCTGTTGTTTACTGATAAGTATTAGTACGACATCAATACCATCGAATGTCTCTATAAATGGGGTTGAAGTAAATGAAACCAGTAGTTGTGCAAGGTTGATGTGGTTCACCTTTTAGTAAACCAATTACCGGAGTATTTGAGACACTACAGGGGTTGGTCAATGTGTAAAATGAGCTGCTCAATGCCAGGACAACCATGTTACACTCAGTAATATGACCTAAAAATTCATGTCACATTAAGTGCTTAAAGGAACATTAAGCATTCCAGGCTCTCATCATTTCTTCTTGTGTTTTTAAGTTAAAAGGGCATTTCGTGATCCACAGCCTCATCCCCCACTTTTCTCAAAAAAGTTGAGATTTTTATATCACTGGAAACCTCTGGCTACATAATGTTTATGTACAAAATATTTCTTGCAGATTAATTCGCTTAGCAAAGATATTGTGAAATTTGAATTTCGTTCTGGTGCACCAGAACGAAATTACAACGCATTGTCTATGGAGCAGTGTAATACACATAATCATGCATAACTTCATGAACATAAAATCGGAATCAACTGAAATTTTGGGAATAGGTTTTTTCGTGGATATCTAGTGAAAAATGACATAAATAGAGGATGCTAGGATCACGAAATACTCCTTTAAGATGTGTGACATATTTTGAAAAAAATGTTGGCACTGGCAGACCTGCTTTTGATATGAAGGCCTTTAAAGATACATTTAACAGATGGAAGATGGAGTCAGCTCACAACAGAATGGCAACCGTTTTATAGAGCATGAAAAATAGGAAGACATCGAACTAGATGGAGAGATGAGCTGGTCAGCTACTTGGAACAGCAGCCTGGACAGGAATTGCAGGAGACAGGAGAAATTGGCAGACTTTGGGAGAGACCTTTGCCCAACAGTGGGACGATATGGGCTGATGATGATGATGATGATGATGATGATGATGAAAGATACATACGGTACACCAAAAATTGTAGAATTTCTGAAATTGATGTTATGTGTGTATTTTTGGATGTGTTATGCATCTTGAAGTGCAAAATTATTAAAGAAATGGAGAACTATATTAAAAAGGCGTAATCTAATTTTTCATGTTCTGTTTTCTATCTTTGATTGAATCCTACAATTAAAACAATATTTGTCCAAATTTTGAGTTGAATTGCTCCAGCTGTTTTGATATGAGAAGCACAAATGTGTATAACATTGCCACATAGGATAGTACATACACTTCCGGTTTGGTTCCCACAAACAAGTTGTGGCGCCAAGGGGGGCATGGGGGGAACCGTCCCCAAGTCAAAATTCTTGCTCCCCAGTAAAATCCCAAAATTACAAACGATCAACATTTTGCGGTAATTTTGCGCAAAATTGGTTGATTTCCTCCCCCAAAAAAAATTTCACTTTGCCCCCCACTCCCCCCCCCCAAAAAAAACCCAATGTAATGTAGCATATGTTAAAGGCATTAATTTTGCCCGTCTCAGGAGCAAATTCCCAGTCTAAAATGATGGGTGGCTAGCTAAGACACTCGTGATGGGCCTTAATATGAAATAGAAAACACAATGTGTTGCAATTGGACCATCATCTGATTCAAAGATATTGTGTCCAACAAAGTAGCAAATGTTTTCAACTGAGAAGCCTTATCAAAACAAGGAATCCGCAAGTGAAAAATTATAATTAAATTTGAATTTTGATTTTTTTTCTCCAAAATAATTATGTTTAACTTTACACCCTTTTATTTTAAAACTAAAAGTGAGTTCTTTCTCCTGAAGTTGTTAAAAACAAATTCAGACACTACATTGAACTACTGCACTGATATGACATAATGTAATATAAAATTGCCACACAATTTCTTTTTCTTTAACCCTCTTGCTTTTTAGACATCCTTCCTCAGCATGACTTCAAGCAGGCAGGCACAGTAATCTTTTACCTAGCCTAACTACAAACATCAATTGGATATCTTTTTGTCCAGGTGCATGGGAGTAGAGTGGTCTACATAGTTAAAGTCCATGGGGCCCTAGGCTTTCAGAGGCCATTCAAGGACCATGGATGCATATCTACAACCATGTCACCATTTGATTTGATAGCGATTTAGTTTCTCTGTAACTTAAGATGATTATGCGGTAGAATCACTTGGTCTGTCTTAGAAACCAGTAATTTGATACACGGCATATTTCTTTGCATTTGTAAGCATTTTGTAAGCATTGAGAATTCAGAGAAGGCAGAGAAGGAACGAAAAAGAGAAGATGAAGAAAGATTTCACTTGGCACCCCATGGAATTGACCCTGGGACCCCTCGGGTGCCACGCACACGATCACCGTCCTCATGCCACGGGGGAGTCGCTCCCGGCCAGTGATTTGGTGCCCATAAATGACTTAGGGTGATTGTGCAATGGCATCATGTGGAATGCATGCATGCGCAGTGGTTTTCCTTGTAAGATTTTGTAAGATTTATACGTGTTGGGGTTATGAATAGATAAAGGGACTTACAAAGTTGAGATCAATCGCATCTGAGATCAATCACCCTAACCCTAACCCAACCTATGTACATACATTAAAAAAAAATGCATTCCCCACACACAATGTTTACTAAATATAGGTTGATAAATGTGCATCTCTTGTTGGGAGTGAAATTGTACAAAATAATGCATGCATACTGAGCCCAACATGGTGGAGTGCATTAGATGCATCAACATCTCAGTACAAGTGCATTATTTTGTACAATTTCCCGAGCAACAAGTGAATGCATTTTTTAAACTTATTTCATACACAAGGAAAAAAATCCGGTGATTTTTGTACTATTTTTTATAACAAAATTGTCACAAAATTGTCACTAAATATGTTGGAAAATGTGAGCAAAATACGAATGCATCAACCTGAAAAATGATCAAGTCCAAAAGCACTGTGCGTAATACGCAGAGTGTGTGCCTGTGCATTATACACAATTAATGCACTTGTGGAATTTTTCTAACATTTGCTCTGATTGGTTCTCACTATCTATAAGAGTGAATATTTTATAATATCAAAATATATGTAAACACAATTCTATAATTATAATGGCTATGTTTAGCTGGAATACAGGCTACAATTACAATTACAATTACAATTTCAGAGTTGTGGTGTGAACTGAAACAAAATTGAAATTGAACATTGATTTTACAGCCGATTTTCGACCAAATTTTGTTAAAGTGTATAAAAAATGCAAAATAAAATTCAACTTGTGCAATTTTGTTCAAGCAAACACGCAGCATAAATCAAATGCGTGTGGCTAACATTATGCAAAACTATATTTTGTTTTGCCTAACCCCTACAATGAATAAGCTAGAAATTGTGTTTTCATGTCTAGAGACACACGTCTTAGAATTTGGTAATGATTTTGAATCCAAAATGTTGCTACAACATTATCATGAATTTTTGCCCTAGCTTCCTTTGCAAAAGAAATGGCATGCATGCAAAAGCTCTTGACAAAAACTTTGTAAATTCAAATTTGTTAATTGGTGGCAGTGCACACTAGATATAAATAATTTTGGGAGAATGTGATCTCAAAGATTAGACATAACAAGTTCTGTTCTCTCCATATTTTGTGGATAGTTCTAAAAAGAAAATGGTTTAAGGGTATTCTCCTGATTTATGAACCATTTTAAAGGGCTTCACAAAATTTTGAAGATTGTTTTGGTCCTCAGCAGATTTCTGAATGTGTCTTTAATAATAATAACATGTAGTGGCCAGTCCAAGCTGCATTATAGTCAGCAATCACATTTTACTGACATGTCTGAAGGGCAGTGCACACAAATAATACAAAATACATCCACAGTGTCCGCTTTTGAATAACTTGGAGTGACACTTGCTGCCATTGAAATCAAACCATTCATTACAAACTCAGCTACGCAGTTGATTTTTACTATTCTTGCTTTTCGCTTGAAGGCTCAGCTTTTTTATAGATATATTTTTCCCCACTTTTTGAAACATTGAATGAATTCTGTCAGATGCAAATGTAATATATAAGAAATGTCAGAACAGTATCACTTGAGTTTTTCTTTTTTTAAACAATGTTTTGTGATTTTTATTTTCTGGAAAACAAACAAATAATAAGCTGTGAATGCAAAATGATACCTTTTATTGGTAATCTTGTCTTTCTAGTGTTGCAATGTCT
Source organism: Amphiura filiformis (assembly GCF_039555335.1). Taxonomy (NCBI): domain Eukaryota; kingdom Metazoa; phylum Echinodermata; class Ophiuroidea; order Amphilepidida; family Amphiuridae; genus Amphiura; species Amphiura filiformis. The sequence goes on from NC_092646.1 coordinate 44,490,990, forward strand.
CTGTGCAGTCTGTGCATACTTTGCTATCCATAATTACATTGTAACTTCCATTATTTTATTTATAGCATAAACAGAATTGGTTTTTAAAAAAGTGTGTTTTTCATCTCTTGTCATTTTTTCAAATTTAAATTTTTTATTTCAAGACTTCCTGTACACACAAAAAAACACATTTGCAATGATACCGTCTAGAATTTCTGAATTCTTTTTAAATTTATCAAATTTCACACTTCAGATAGCGTAACACTAGGATTGCAGGTAATTTCCTCAAATAACTCTATCATGCTTTATGGTTATTACGCCCTCCAAAGTTGAGCTTGTGTCTGAGCAACGGAGCCACCGCTGTCTAAACATCATTATTGCTATCTACCTAGAATTGATACATGCATGATCATGAATAAAACTTGAAATCTGATCTTTACCAGTAATAATTGATCAATCCCTATTGAGCCTAACTACGTAAAACAGGTCACGTCATGGCTACTAATTACTCCCCGAGTTCCATGGAGCTGGCACTTGAATATGTAAATTGCATTGGTACCTTGCATTTTTATGGTGAAATATGTATTGCCCTGTTGGTGTGGTATTCTCAGGTGAACGACCCACAAAGGAACGGAATTCAGAGTTTCAGACGCTTTAAAGCCATTTCTGCCCTCCGGGATAAAGCATTTCCATGCTGTCAATATCGTATAGGATAACTTTAGCAAAGTATTAAAATTCAATCACTTCGAAAACATATCAAGAAAACATGCGACAGTTATTGACATTAGCAAGTCATGAAGTGTATTGTATATTGGACATACACTTACACTATCCCATAGTTTACATTGTATAAATATTGTTTTGAATGCTAATATACGTTCTAAACACAACACTTACAGTAACCAAAGACTAGGAACCTTTCAGAATGGGGTCCATGGGGAACACCTTACACTTGAAACATTTTTAAAGAAAATACATTATTATTCTTCATTCCTTTTACAAAGTTCATTGACGCATTCACACAGAAAGATAATGAAAATTGACTCCTTGGGTGATTTGGGTATTTCAGTGTCTAAAACCATTTCCAAATTTGTCAATTTTAGTCAATTAAGACTCTTAATGTGAGTTCAATGGAAGTAAATGATTAAAGTAATTATATGATTGCAGGTGTTGTACAGCAACTTTGAATCTTGTTGTAATGATGGTGATGGCGATAAGCTTGTCTTGGCTTATTGCTTCATGTGATGTCACCCGGGTGATGTCAGTTTCTGTTGAACGTTAATGATATATCCACTTCTAAATGAGACATTTATGTGAAAAATTTTGTACCATTACAGATGAGATTATCATTAACAAAATGCCATTGGTTTGAAGCTGATGGGCATGCAGGTTGTTTTCAATGAATAAGTTACCTGCGCTTCACTAGCCACTGCAGGTGGAAGAAACTTGAATAGTTAAGCTAAAGCTAAACCCTCCTTAACCTTGCAGCACCTGTAGGTACCTTGTAATGTACCTATACAATATTTCATGTCCTTCAGCATACATGTTATCATTGGATCAAGTTCTGGGTAACAATATTTAATGATTGTCAATTTTGATGATGTCATAAATTTGATATGAATATGATATGGATGAGAGATGGGCTTATCATTGAACACTATCATGATCAACCCATGAACTGAGTTGAACTGATGCACACACACCCCCTCTTGTAGATGGTGCCAAGTGTGGAGGTGTGTGTGTTTTCCAACTGGGGAGATTCACACACCCACATTCAAACTGGGGAGATTTTTTTACACAAATCTCACAGCAACCGCCATACTGTGGAGGTTGCTCCAATCAGAAAATGACAGGTGGTATACCCCCCTCAATGGCTCAAAAACCCCATTTTTGAGGTTATCTCCAACTGTGGAGCTCCATGGTTGTTAGCAGACTCCACAGTGACAAAACACACACACCTCCACAGTTAGCACCATTTACAAACGCACCCCCACCCCACCTGCCTCTACACATACACACGTACTTCTTTTGACTGCCGTATAAGGATCCACGATACCTAAACAAGGACTTCATACACCTGTAACTCAGAGCCAAACTTTTAAATCAAATTTTAATGTTATTCTTTATTAAAAATGCTAAAATAATATTATTAATAATTGTCAGTCAGGAAAGGTATCTGTGCATTTTAAGCCATAATAATTAGGTAAAGTGAAAGAAACCCCACTGGTTGTTCTGACCATTTAACATGGAGTTCTATGAGGGACTTAATGATTGAATACAACATTTAGGTGTAACTTGGGACATGTGTAACCATTAACATTACAAATATTCCCAAAAAAGAAAAAGGTTTAAAAACAATTTCTTATTGAATATAATATAAGATCTTACATTATGACTTTAAAGCAGGACTTCACTGAACATAAAAGAGGTAAATTTCTCTAAAAAATGTGCCTCCAAAGTAGACGATGTCCTAAGCATGGCTAATCCATAAGAACATATGTGTGTTTTCGTTTTTTTACATTATAAAGTGCTCTAGATATCCACAATAGTGCAGTTTTAATTCCACATATTTTTCAGACAGGTTTGCAAATGGCAAATGACCAGGATATGGCTCTCATAATTATGATTTATGCATAGCACTTAAACCTAATGGAAGTTTGTCAAACATGATATGGAAAATGCTTTGAAATAAATGCATAACTAAATGAATAGACAGAATATATGTATGCTTTGTGTGTTGCACTGTTTTTTTGGTTTCAGAGTAAAGGAAACATAACTTTCACTTTCAAGAAATACATCTTATTTATTCAATAAAAGGCAAAAATAAAAAAAATAAAGATGTTTTGTGCAATTTGATGTAACCATAGTAACATGTACGTTGCATGCAGTCATTTTTTGATGTAGATGAGTTAATGCTTCCTCGTAATTTTTGATATTATTATGTTATTATATTTTGGATTTTGGATGGTGTACGTTGATGCAGTTATAACGTAATTTAAATGATTTAATGTTTTTATCCAATGTTTTAATGTAATTTTTAAGTGCCTTCTTAATTGGTCATGATGTTGAAAGTAAAAGATGATTGGAAGTCATGCCATGGCTAAGTTTGTATCAATGTGCAATAATAGAAGTTTCTGTATTTTTAATTGGCATTTGGACCAAACCTCTTTTGATTATATATTGATGTTGGTTTTCAGATGCGTTTCCTTCACAAGTCTGTTTTACCATCCTCTTTCCTTTATGTGCAGAATTTAAAAACTATTTATGAGAAATTGTGAATTCAAAACTATTTGAATGACAGGATTAGCAGTTTGTGGTTTTTAATTAGCATCTAACTACCACTTCACACCAATTAAGTGTGGGGTTCCCCAAGGATCAATCTTGGGCCCCCTACTCTTTTTATTGTACATTAATGACCTCCACAAATGCACCCCAAATCTCCTTTTTATCGTGCTTGCAGAATCACTTGAATCTAAGCTAAATAAAAAACTTAAAGCCAAATTGTAACATTTGCGGACACCCTCAATATTTTTTTACTTCTGTTTTTTACACAATTATAATGTACTTTATTAAACTAACATACCCTACAAAAATCAAGACTTAGGTGTTGTAGTTTTGTCAAATTTTGAATAAAGCGCAGGAAATGTCATTTAATTATTACGATGGAAGTATTAGTTGAACATGTAAACGATGTTCACAACACAGTACATACGTGGCGTGCAGCCTGCAGGACGGTCATTCACACATCAAAAGATTTTCCTTCACTTGCATATCCAAGATGGCCACTATGGGCTTGTGTCATCGGAGTGCAATTTTTTGTTGACACATTTATGCACAGTGAGTGAAGGAAGTGTAAAACACTGTCTACTACCGTATTTCGCCGAAAAAACGCCCCCGGGCGTTACATTTTCCCAAGGGGGGGGGCGTTTATTAGAGGTCATTTTAGCACGAAAATTCCCGTTAAAATCATTAGGTAAGCTTAAAAGTCACGCTAAAATGACGAACTATGACCTTTTGACACTGACTTTTGATTCACTTCCGGGTTCAGATGCAGATTTTCGCTGCTACTCGCGACCATGTGAGCAACTTGGTAAGCTTACTACACAAGATAGCATGGAAATATCGGAATTTTTAAACATCTTGGTTGAAAAATGTGGTGGGGGGCGTTTATTTGAGGGGGGGGCGACTATTTTACGAAATACGGTATATGAATCTAGCACTTCCTTTTAAATCCACAACAGGCCATTCCAGTTGAAATCCACATACCCCTATGGAAGACATGACTGTAATCTCCCACATAGGGGGTGTACATTTCAAATGGAGTCACTCATTCAGGTAACCCAATTTGAAATTCACACTCCATGTGTGGAAGATTAAGGTCATGTCTTCCATAGGAGATGTATGGATTTAAACTGGAAATTGGTAACAAGTGATTTAGATGTATTCAGTTCTTCATTATTATGCAATTAAATGTAGGAGTATTTTATTATTCTAGCATCCATTATTTATGGTGTATTTGATTATTCTCAATTGATAGTGATTTAGCATTTTGTGAGCTATGCATGATTATGAATTACATTGCTCCAAATATATAAATAGTTAACAGTACATAAACAGAAATTTGATGATATTCATTTTGCTAAGGGAATGAATCAGCAAGAAATTTTTGCATACAAACATTGTTGCCAGAGGTTTCCGGTGGTATAAAAATCTCATTTTTTTAAATAGAAAATTGGGAGATGAGTCTATGGATCACGAAATGTGCCTTTGAAGACAAACTTAAAGTATAATATCAAACACGGATAAATTTGGCCACTTGTTCCTGGTTGTAGCTTATCTCTGTGTGTATTTTCCAGACCATTAAGTTTTTGTCACCATCATCTTGTATTAGAGTGCCAAAAACCACACATTCATACAAGATAGTGTGTTACTCTCATTGTCTCGTCAGTATTATCTATGAATTAATGATGAAGTTTGTATGTTTCTTTAACACAAACATGCACATCATACATCACATTTGATGATATGCCTTATCCAGCATACTTTACTTAAAGCTGGAATTTGTTGCTCATTTAAAAAAGAAACTAAAAGGAAGCCATTATATTATCTATCTGTACCAAGGATGTTATAATTTATTAATGTATCAGAAGAAGATGTGCCATTTAATTGAGCATCCTCCGGAGATCTGAATTCACTACGGAATTAAATGCATGTTTTTTTACAAAAATTGCAACAAGTTGTCATTGGAAGCTAACAGTTATCTAATACACAGCCACATTTGAACATCATAGATAGCATCACTAGTAACTCTCTTCACGCGGGTGTCGACTGCAGACGACAAGTTTCAATTTTTTTTTTTTGATTCAACAAATTTCAGAAATGTAAATTTTCATGACCATATTTGGAATCAGCTTGAAAAATGCATTAAAATGAGTACAAACAAGCCTAGTATTGATTCAGTAGTTCTTAAGATAGCTCTTGATATTTTGAGAAAATATTTCAAAACTTGAACTTTTTCCATTGAAGTGCATGGCTAGCACGCAGAGCATTAATGTTCAGTGTGTGGTGCGGAGTTAATTAACTGTATCATCATACATTGATAGATCTGTAATTATGTAACAATTAATATACTATCAATGATATTGCCCAAGTTTACAGATTTTGTTATTCACAGGGGAATGCTGTGAGTGTTTCTTTCCTGTTGCTCTGTCAGTTGGGCATAAATGTTAAATGTATAAAATGGTTTAGTCTCAGTGGATTTACAATGTCGCTATCAAGGTATCACATCTCATTCAGGATATCTTGACAGTCGCTTCATGTGAAGTGTTTCTGAATGTACAGGTTGCAAAATATATAAGTACTATTTTCGGAGTTTCTCTATTATATTAGCTGGTATCAAACTTGGGTATCAGGTGGCACTTTCATTTCAAAGTAGATATGATGGTTAGTGCAAGGTTGTGTATTTCTGCATCAGGTAGTGTTCAGAATGTGATTGATACCATATCAAAAAATGTAAAAATGCAATGATGTAAAATCAAAGAGTAGTGACTCCTTCATGTTTGTGTGTCACTCATGGAGGCAACTTTATGTACCTCCTGATTAGTTTGTTATGCGCCTGGCAAGCTTCGATTCAAAGCTTGTGGTTGTTTGCATTCTGCATATAACGTGTTGGGGTGAGTGCGCAAACCTCTATAACAGGGGTCCGCAAATAGCTGCCCGCGCGCCACATGTGGCGCGCCATGGCTTCCCAAGTGGCGCGCGGCGCCGCTTAGATTTAAAAAAAATTTAATTAAAAAAAAAATCAAACCCTTTGATCAAACTTTGCAGGAATATCTCCAATATTCTATATGTTAAAACAATGCGATTCCCATGTTATCCTTGTAAAGACAGGCTAAAATAGTACAAAATGTTGCACCAAATGGCATCATTTGCACCTTAAATTTCAAAAATTCAATAGCTTCCGAGTGGGGACACCCCCCCCCCCGGGCACCCCCCTCTGACTCCCCCGCGACTTCGCAGCCATTGAGTGGCGCTTTGCAGTTTTCTTTTATTTCATGTGGTGCTTCAACAAATCTATTTGAGGAAGCCTGCTCTATAACATTCTCAAGATAAACAGTGCATTTTATTGTTCATTAAATGGCCTCCGCAAGCAACAAAAATATGGCAGATTTACCATAGCATTAGCATCAATCTGTTTTGAAATGTGGAGGGTGGGACATTCAGCCTAAATTGTCAAAACGTGACTGAAAAGAACAAAAAAAATAGGTCATTTTGCCAAAAGGTAGAGGGTATGGGAAGAAAATATGCTCAGGCAATAAAAAAGAAAATCTGTTCTACGGCTGGAGAGACTCTTGAAATCTGATCAGTCAGCTAGTCTGTATTTTTTTTTTATATTGGGTACAAATCATTGTATATAAGCTATATTAGCATTATTATTACTTTGAAGTATGAGCATGAATTACAGAACTAAACAAGCAGAAACTAAAAATGTTTTCAGACATTTTGGGAATTTGGGTCAGTTTTCATGGTTATGCAAATTTAATGGGTTAGTTGGGCACATATATAGAATGGGGTTTCTTTTTATCGTCACCTTAGGGTACATTCTGTGAAACCATACCTGAGCATAATATCTACCTTAGGCCATCTTAATTTAATTGTTTGTCTCAAAACCTAATGCAGTTTGTTTTTGTTTACTTTCATTTTTGTTATCTGCGGAACAAGCTTTTTTTCAAGAATAGACCACCTTTTCATCTCTCAAGTAGGTTTCACTGTGGTCAAGATGAAGAATTTTATTGAGATTTTGACTTCTGGCGATGGCAGACGTGAATTTTTGTGTGGTGGATTTGGGAAAAAAAGAATAATGCAGGTGATTTTGCTAATATGCACGGGGGCTTTGTGATGAACTATTAAATTAAGATGGTCTATAATATTTTTCAAATGTCCTTTCAGGGTTGGTATGATAATGATTTTTGAAGATGTATTAAAATGTTGGATGTCTTACTTGCAGGGTGACCCAACAGAGGCTGAAGCTATGGAGTCTACTACAAGCTCTGGCAATTTTCAAGACTTCTCATCTATATTCTCTGGGGTGAGTGCATTTTATAATTTTAGTATTTTAGTTCCCCCTTCAAAAAAATGATCATCAAATAGAATACAATGAGAAAGGAGATATTCGAGAAAATCGTATGGTATATTAGCATTGAATAAAATAATCCTACTACCTGAACTGTGCGGTTTTGCATGCGGTTGGGATATCGACAATTTGGAAAATAAAATTGACGTGCCACTTTGAATTGCAATAAAATTGTTCTAAAAAGCTTCCTATTATAAACATACATTAATCCCCCTAGTGTTTTATGCAACAGAAATGGGCTATTCAGTTGGAAATCATACACCACCTTTGAAAGACATGACCTTAATCTCCCACACAGGGGGTGTAGATTTCAAATGAAGTCACTCATTCTGGTAACCCCATTTGAAATATACACTCCCTGTGTGGAAGATTAAGGTCATGTCTTCCATAGAGGGTGTATGGATTTCAACTGTAATAACGTAATTTCTCATTTTGGTTTATGTCACAATAGAGAACTGTCAATTTCCATGTCAAACTCTTCTGCATGCAGTGCTGAGATTCAGATTTTAGTACATCTTCAATACCTATTCATTCACATTTTGATGGAAGAAAATATATATATTGTAGCATTTGTTGTATGTAATTTGTTTTCTAAACACAACTAGCTTGAGGAGATGAGTAGTATTACTATTATTAATTGAGACACATGTGATGTGCATGGAATTTGATCAAAGAAAATATAATATGTAATGATGAAATGGATGGCAACAGTCTAAATATTGTGATTTTTTTTCTGGATTGACACTGGATAGAGTCACCCATTCAGGTAATCTGAAGTTCACACTCCCTATGTGGAAGATCAAGGGCATGTCTTTCAGGGGGTGTATGGATTTCAACTGAAATATTCCATTGTATTTATCATCAAGTACAGACTAATAATAAGCTGTACACTCTTAGATTATAGAGGTTCTAAAATCTGTTCTTTTTTTTTGTGTAAAAAGTTCTATAAAGGCCAAAATTGGTTCTGCTGATGGTTAAAGATCCCTTTAAGAACTTAAAATGATTCTTTTAATGAAAAACCCTCTTTTGGGTCTCATATTATATTTTAAGGCTTTTTAGAAGCTTATAGTGTAATGCGGGGTGCTTTTATGATATAAAATGTATATATCCCACCAGGCCTCGAAGAATTTATATGTTTATGGTGCTATTTTATCCATTTTCTTTACAAAAAATGACCCAGCCATTTGTGTATTGGGCTATTGTAGAACATGTACAGGGGTGAATCCCTCCATTATTCCTGCATTGCATTCTTTGAGTACTGTTTCCTACTAAAGTTATATGTATTAAGTTCAATAAATTTCAAAAGATTGCGCATCTCAAGTGATAGAATGCAAGGTGCTTTTTGAAAATACTAGGCCAAAACATGTTTGAAACCTTATCAGTAGTAAGGGGACAAACTAGGCAAAATTTCCCAGGGCTAATTTACAAAGCCATCCAGCAGACCAACTCCCAGAATCAAACTACAAAAACTGACCTGCGGAGGTCAACGCTCATTGCTGCTTCTGGTCAGATGACCCAGTTTCCCGCTACCAACGAATCCAACATCAGGGGCATTAAAGACCAGTGGATACTGGTCACAGGCCACCAAACCGCCACAATGTAACTTTGTTTAAAAATTCCTTTTCTCCGTATGCAAAAGCAGTGTGTAGACAAACAATTTCTATATCTAAATTTAAAATAAATATGAGGAAATGAAAAAAATTGAATGGATAAAATTGAGATATTACTTGGAAACCCATTGTACCCCATGAAATTATTTAACAGACAGTAAATGATAATGATCTTATAATAAAAAAGGTGTTAATATCAACCAGAACAATTTGGATAGACTCGTGGATGTTACTTTTGACACAATTAACTTTCATCATTCTAGACTTTAAGTTGCCAATACTGTATGGTAGACTTTAAGTCATCAGGGTTTTTGGCTAATTATATGAAATATATACTGCATTGTTGCTGAACCATTGACATGTTTTGGCCTTATCTGGTAATGCTTCATTAATTATAAAATAAATGTTATGACAGGTAGCTGGCAATGCGGCTAATGATCATGAATCATAATGAGATTGAAAACTATGACCTGGTGTGGCCACTGCCTGGCTTGATCTGCATCGGCGTTTCTCTATTATTATTAGTATTAATATTAAGAAATGCAGTAAATAAAGTATTTCAGCTTCCTTATTGAAAAGAACTGTTGGTTTTGTTATCATCTTTGTATCAGTTCATTAAAGTATCCAAGGAGGACAAAATTGCCTGTTGAGCAGGTCTCAAATAAGAACATTTGAACCAAAAATAAATTTGTATTTTAGGCTATATTAGGGAAAATGCACAATATAAGTTTTGAGCAATATGCATCTGTATTTTGAGCCAGGGAAAATTTGTTTGCTCCTACAAGCTCATTAAAGCACTTTTCTTGCTGGCTGACCCAGATCTTGGTGAAGTCTCAGACTTGTAGAGAGTATTAAATTTATTGCTATCTACTGTAGACAGCAGTAGACAAAATTCCATCTGCTTGACTACTGATATCTAATCTTCAATAGACAACATTACGAGTAAATATGCTGCTTGGCTATTGATATTTTCAGTAAACAGTAAAATTCTGTTTAACTATTGCTAACCTCAGTAGGAATTAAATCTGCATGACTATTGCTATCTTCAGTATACAGTAATAATTTTGTGCGACTATATTGCTATCTTCAGTAGATGGCAATAACTCTGTGATTATTGCTATCTTAAGTTGCGCACTACCTTCAGTAGAAATAAAATAAAGATGACCTGATTGACAGCCTCATCCCCAACTTTACCCTATCAAAATGCAGATTTTGGTATCAGGTGAAAGCTCATATTTTTCTCATTAACATATTGAAATTAGCCGTTCCAAATCGGTGTATTTCCGAAGAAATCATCAAAAACCTGTCGAATTAGTCTCAATTGTGGTATACCATATTTTTGGCTAATTCAACAGTTTTTTGATGATATCTTCGGAAATACACCGATTTGGAACTCCTAATTTCAGTATGTTAATAAGCAAAATAGGATCTTTTATTTGATATCTATTTATTACATGATCATGATGATTATCATTAATAAAAACACTGCAGACTACCACTTTTACGCTGTATTAAATGTCAGTAAATCCATGAAGAATTAGTCGCATTTACAATGAAAATTTACATGATCTTTTTGCATGAATGCTTGAAAGGGACAACAGTTTATGTTGTACATAAGTTTTTAAGAATTTGATTTTCTTCAGGTCACTTTCCTTTAAACACCAATAATTCTGACCATTACTATCTTGCTATCTTCAGTATACAGCAATAATTATGTGCGACTATTGCTATCTTCAGTAGATAGCAATAATTCTGCTTGACTATTGCTATCTTCAGTAGATAGCATTAAATTTGCATGACTACCATCAGTGGATATCAAATGCTGGACTATTGCTATTTTCAATAGACAACAATAAATGTACATGTCTATAGCTCTATCTTCCATAGATGACAATAAATCAGAGCAGTGAATCTGCTTGACTATTGATATCTTCAGTAGACATCATTAAATATGCTGCTTGACTATAATTGCTATTTTCAGTAAAGAGCCAAAATTCTGCTTGAATATTGCTATTTTCAGTAGCAATTAAATCTGCTTGACTGTTGCTAGCTTCAGTAGACAGTGATAACTCTGTGACTATTTCTATCTTCAGTTGCGCACTACCTTCAGTAGAAATTAAATAAAAATTAAATTAAACACCAATAATTCTGACCATTACTATCTTCTGACCATTGATATCTTCAGTATACAGCAATAATCCGGTGTGACTTTTGCTATCTTCAGTAGATAGCATTAATTCTGTGTGACTATTGTTATCTTCAGTAGATAGCAATAATTCTGTGTGACTTGCTATCTTAATAGATATCAATAGTTCTGTGTGACTATTGTTATCTTCAGTAGATAGCATTTAATCTGCATGACTATTGAACACAACCTTCAGTAGAAATTAAATGCTGGACTATTGCTATTTTCAATTTGCATGTTTATAGCACTATCTTCAGTAGATAGCAATAAAGCAGAACAGTGAATCTGCTGGAGTGACTATTGCTTTCTTCTATAGGCAGCAGTAAATCTTTAATACTAAATACTTTCAACAGACAGCATTGTATTGCAAAGGACCTGAATGTGTTTATTTCATCATAGTAAATCATTTTGTCATGCACACTATCTTAACTGGCTTAACTGAATTTTCCTCTTGCTTAGCTAATGCAACTTAATAGGGTACAAACATGATGTTAGGATTAGGATTATATTTGTATGTAAAATTAGATAAGGTATAAAATGACCTCAAGTGTATTATGAGCAGCAGTCAATTTGATGTGCTGTTGCCTCATGTGGGGATTGGGATAAGCTGTTAAATGTCAGAAGTAAGATGTTCTAGTAGATAACCTTATTGGCTTATAAATTGAAAAACAGAAACATTAAGATATTTCTCTCTTTTCCCTGAATATGACACACTCCCCAAAATATCTTTGGAAAACACAAAGCTACAAGCTCATTTAAGACACTTAGTTAGGTTTCAGATAGACAGACAGATATGCATTTATGTAGATAAAGAGAGACTGGCAAAAAGAAGAGGGATAAAATAAAGACACAGATGAAAAGGAAAATATGACAGAAAATTACATGATACCCAGTCACTGATAGAAGCGTACATAGACAAGAAGAATGACATTTTATAAAGCTTGAAGATAAGTGTGATAACCGTATAACACTGTTTCTGAAAGATGCTATGATTATGAAGAATTAGGCTACTCCAGTTGAAATCCACACACCCCTATGGAAGACATGACCTTAATCTTCCACACAGGGAGTGTGAATTTCAAATGGGTTACCTGAATGGGTGACTCAGTTTGAAATGTACACTGCTTGTGTGGGAGATTAAGGTCATGTCTTCCATAGGGGTGTATGGATTTCAACTGGAATTTCCCATTGCAAACATCCTAACAGATAGCTTTTACAACCATATCTAACACTGCTTCAAATGCAGCCATAAAATCATTCACAAAGGTATGAAATTATCAAATATTAAATACAAGTGTCATTCCCCAAGTACCTGGTACCTGGTGGTTTCTGGGATTAAACAGGTGTTAAATGTTACATGGATGAAGTGGTTGGATATGAAAGACACAGTTTTATGTTACCATGTGGTCAAGGACCTTGACTGTTAAATGTGGTATGACTAAGGTTGCCACTTCATTAGTATTCCATTCAGCATGTGCACAGTATTTTACAGTATGCATTCTCATGAACAATAATTTCCTGCAAAAAAAGAATTTCAAAAATTTGAAGTCTTTAGGTGAAACAAAGCACTTGATGTCTAAAATTTCTAAACCAAGTAAAAGAACTACTTTTATGCTTTAAAATGACACATGTTGGATGTAAAATAGTGATTTTTTCCAATAAATATATTACAAATTTGGTATCATATTCTTTATTTTGTCAAACCTATTTTCACCATTATCTTTAAATGTGGGCTTCTAACAAGTGCCACGTTTCAATGTGATGGAACACAAGATGAGAAGTAGCCCAAATGTGTGATTATGATACCATGTGGCAACCTTATTGCTTGTTTATGTGGCCATTGCATCTAGATTGCCTCATTTGCAGTGTGTATTTATATTGTCCTAATTAACTAAGTCTCTGGTAAATTGCTCATGGTCCCATTATTGTTCTAGGCACCTGATGCTGAGTCCCTACTGTGTGGATTCATTACGGATTATTGTTGTATGCTCTGCAATGTCAGAAAATTGCTGGCCTTTTAAAAAATGGACTTTCATAATTGGTGCATGATTTTGGACAAAGAAGTCGACCATGCTTATAGGTTGAAGAAATGGTTGTTATCATCCATAGATACATAGAAAGGATGTTACTACACCACCAGATTCCTATTGCTGCAGACCCTGAGGTACACTGCTACCCAGCTATTTTGTGGTAAGTCCAGGGCCGGATTTACCATAGGGCCAGATGGGCCCGGGCCCAGGGATCCCAAATTTTGGGGGTCCCCAAAATTGCCCTGTGCAATGGGCATTTTCCATTTTAGCCAAAAAACACCATGTTTTGGGCCAAAATAACCTACATAAATTGCAAAAATTACATTTTAAGTGCACAAATGTCCTAGTAAAATCTAAAAACTTGGCCACTTGAGTGCACATGCCTTCCTCATGGTGTGTTTGGGGCCTCCAAATTTTGGCCTGGCCCAGGGCCCCTCAAAAGGTCAATCTGGCCCTGGGTAAGTCAAGAGAACCAGTGCAGTACCAATCCAGTACCAGTGCGTGTACTGTATGTGTGATTCCGATGGGTGTACTCTTGTGTCAGCAGCAATAGGAATAGAGTATAATAATAGTATGCTAGTTTAATAAGATTGCAATGAATCTTAAAGAGACTTTCAAAGATCTGTTTAGGATAAAGAAATCTAACATTTCTGGATTCACTTCAAAACAACTGTTCTGTGGTGAACTGGTTGAACATGACTTTTGTCTTTTTCATGTTAATCTTTAGTCCCACTTGGTACAATCGTAAATATTCTAAAAAGTGCAAAAAAAACCAATGTGGGGACTTGGGATTGAAAGATTTCTGAATGCCTTTTTCAAAGCGCTTAAAAGCGCTTTGAATCCCTAGGTAAAGGCGCTCTATAAGTGATGGTTAACATAATGTAACAAAGCCGACAATTTTGCTCAACGTCACCTGAATGTAATTCTTCCTCTGATAATAGTGTTTGCTGCCACCAGTAGGTGGCAGGCATCCTCCGCACTCATTATTTTTTCAAGTAAATCTCGTCACCAGGTGCTAATGCCCATGGCATTGTGTCTGCAGACTAATAATTTAAGCACTGATCTCTGGGCAAGCTATGTTATCAAAATCGCTCATGGGTATCTGTGATAACAGCGTCAAACTATTATTGTCATTATCATCTTCATTGTGATCATAGCAGTCACCATCATTATAGCCAGTCAGGCACAATATTCAATCTTTATGCATTTATTGATAATAATTTAATGGCTATTAGCAAGAAGCATTAACTTTAAATAAGTAAGTGTGGTTTGTATCGCAAAAGGAGCAAATTCAAACAAGATCTATAATTATGAAAAGATTTTATAAGTTGTCAATATCTGCATCATAATCCTCATCACTGAATCTACTTAAGACAAAATTTTGTTTTATGTAATATAATGGTATCATGAGTATTAACAAGATGAAGCATTACAAATTAAATTTGATGATATCTAACAGGTATGTTGCCAAATTTGCTTTGGGGTAAACTTATGTAACACTTTGAAAGCAGCTTAATATAGATGAACTTGAAAATTACTACAAAACCTTATGTTATTAAACTTTTGTTGTGTTTCATTCAAGTTCAACAAACTGGTACAGGATTTTAGTTAAGTTTAGATCAAAAGAACTTAATGTATGTAGTTAAAACATAATGGGATTCAAAAAGCATTTGATGGCTAAAATGAACTTTAAAGGTGGGTGGCAGGCACATCCCCTACTTGACCAAATCAAATTGAGATTTTGACATTGAAAGAAAATGGCCAGCCTCACCCCCATAGTGATGTACCACACTATCACTCAGGAGGGATGTGGCTGTTACCCACCTTTAAAGTTCATTTCAGCCATCAAAGGCCTTTTGAATCCCATTTAAAACTGTTTTAACTATATACATTAAGTTCAGACAGTTCATTCAGCTGAAAAGGTGCAAAAGGTTTGATGGTCTGGTTATGTTAGTATAGTGCCAAGGTTCAATATTCATATTGCTGCTGGGTCATATCTTGAACGTTCAGTCTCGAAAAGACTTAGGTCTTACACAGCCTGGGTCACATTTCAAACTTGCTCAAATTGTGTTAAAGTATAACATTGTATAGTCAATAAGGATTCAGAAAATATATAGTTTGACATATCTAGGATGTAGTCCGAT
This sequence comes from Amphiura filiformis, assembly GCF_039555335.1. Classification (NCBI taxonomy): domain Eukaryota; kingdom Metazoa; phylum Echinodermata; class Ophiuroidea; order Amphilepidida; family Amphiuridae; genus Amphiura; species Amphiura filiformis. The sequence continues at coordinate 44,506,571 of NC_092646.1, forward strand.
GTACCATTCTTGACTTATTTCCAAACAGGTCAAAGGTCAAAAGTTTGGCTCTAGGGGGACAAAAGCATGAAAATGCTCTGATTTTGAAAAAAAATGTGTCAAAATGTTTGTTATAGCATGGAAAGTTTAATGACATTTTCTAGGCAGAATGTACAGGTGAATGTACAGGCTGTGACTCAGCAGCAATATGGAACATTGAACCTTGGTTCTATCCTATACTAACATAACTAGCCTTTTGTATATTTTCAGCTGAATAAACTATCTGTGCTCCCAGTGTAACTGCAATACATGTTCTGACTTCTAAATTATCCTTACTCTACTGGACTGATTTAACTCTTGAAATCAGATTGTTTCGGTGATAGGTCTTAATGTAAATGAACAACCCAAAATTTTGATGATGTCCTGTCAACTAAAAGGAGGGTTACCCCTCCCTCCCTGTAATGTAAGTGCAAAATATTGAAAATTCCAACCTCTAAAGATCAACTTTGACCGATATTTTAACTAGTTTTTACCAATTTATTCAGACTTTTTGACCGCCTCCCCCCAATAAAAGGATTTTTGTTTATGATACATCATTAAACATCCAAATTGGAGACTATTGGGAGGGAGATCTGCTTGCGTGTAAAAAAAGTTGGCTTTGGCCCCTTAAAGTAAACTTTTGAGATTCATTCATAACTTGTTCTCTTAAGAACAATGTAATTATGTCCTTACAAATTTGAATGTTTAGCAATATATCCACAAGATGTGGACAATTTGGTTGGTGTGTGTCACAGTCACAGCCCATGTCCCAAGTAAAATATTTTTCTAACATTCTAGAATGAAAGTAATTACGCCATTCTTCTAATATTATAAACATTTTGCAATCGGAAGATGGTTTATCCCATTTGTTGATTTAAGTTAACTATGGGCTATTACTTGATGTGTGTCGATTATTGTCAGTGGATAAAACCACTTAACATTGATTTATCATACTGCTTTGCTGACATAAATTGATCAAACTTTGCAAATTACTTTGTACTGTTATCCCTCATGATCTGGATAGTCATTTGAACTCTTAGTCCCGCACATTTCCATGTCTTACGGGATAAGTTGTCAAAATTGAAGTTGTCCGATTTGGCAACTTAATGACAAAGTCACCTCAGGAGTCGATAACCCAGTATGCCTACAGCATTCAAATATTTTCCCTTCTCCGTGCAGTGCTATTTACTTATTGAGACCTGTTCCCACAAAATGAGCAGGAATTCGGATGCAAAAAAAAGAGATATTGTTCATTGAACACGCCAGAAAACAATGGAAAACAAAAGATTTTAGTATTATTATTATTGTTGTTGTTGTTGTTGTTGTTGTTGTTGTTGTTGTTGTTGTTGTTGTTGTTGTTGTTGTTGTTGTTGTTGTTGTTGTTGTTGTTGATGTTGAATTCAGCAGCCTTGCTGGAGTTCGTCAAGGGGGTACTCTTGCTCCTTATCTGATGACGATATAACATTAATATCTGACACTCAAGCCTGGAAACAAGCAGGCGCCGAGCGATTTTTACCCTACGGTTACCGAGTTTTGACGCCTGGATCCAACCAGAATTACACGCCCAGGCGCCAGAGAAAATCTGTATTTTGCGCCTGGTATTATATATGACCAGTATTGCTCCATTTTGTCAAGTTCAGTGCTCAGGAAATGGCCCAGTAAAACTTCGTCAGGCAAGCTCATTTCCACTCAAAATAGTGGCCATTTCCAATGTATTTTCAACAAAATGCAGTGCCAAATCTTATCTTTTACCTAATATTTTGCCAATTTTCCTTGATATTTGCCTTCAGGGCTCATAATTTTGGCAGTATTTGCCTTGTTTTCTAGTTAGGTGATCACGATGATCGCGATCATGAAGGCGGCCATCTTGAATTTTGCCGATGGTTGTTTCTAGATTTTTTTTTACAATTTTCCTAAAATCATTAAAAAAAACCGGGTAAGGCCAAATTGAGCCCTGATTTTAGTCATTAAATTCACAGATATTAATAGAATTAAATTAAATTAAGATATCTAGAATAGAATAGAATAGAATAGGGAACAAAATAAAATAAAATAAAATAAAATAAAATAAAATAAAATAAATGAGACTCAAACAAAATAAAAGAAATAAGACTCATGGTTTTTTAACTGGTCTGTTCAGATATAATAACATTGTTATAACTTGTTATTTGTTAAAATATAATAAGATTAAAACAAATAACATGGATCTAAATGTCTCAGGTGACTAGGTGAGTATCGAAAGTATGTAGAAATAACAAAAATAAGCATTTTGATACTTTCAGAAATGACTCCTGGCTCTTTAAAAATGGCTCCTGGTTGACTAGAAAATTACAGGACCAGGAGCCGCTTTTCCAAATGTTTGGCTCCTGGTTCAGACTGACTTATTTCCAGGCCTGCTGACACTGCCAGTCAAGCTTAGGAGCTACTGGAAAGGATAGAGAAAGCTGCTCTACGAGTAGGTCTGCACATGAATACCAAAAAGACTAAATGCATGGTATTCAATCAACAGACTAAAGTGCATGTAAGAACCGCAGATGGAACCAGTTTGGAAGTTGTAAAAGACTTAAAATATCTTGGAGCTTGGGTCAAAAGCAGTGAGCAGCAGTGGGGTAGCTAGTGGGGGGGCAGTGCCCCTAGTCATGGCCATCGGTTCATGTAAGGCCATCCAGACAGAAGGCGTTGGTGAAAAAAAAATGGGTTAACAATAGACTCTTTTGTACACACAGTGACAAAAAAAAGGAAAATTGAAAAAATTTATTTATTTAGGTTGCTATCGCAATTATCCTTGGCACTGGCATGGAGGGCATGTAATAAGCTCACTAAAATCTGTAAATCCCATCTTCCAAGTCGAGCTGTTCCAAGCCACAGTAAAAAGCATCCTGCTCTATGGTTCAGAAACATGGACAGTGACAACCAATATCCACGAGTTGTTGGACGGCTGTTACACCAGCCTACTTAGATCAGCTCTTGATATAAGCTGGAGGACACATACCGCAAATAAAGAACTGTATGGAGAACTCCCGAAGGTAACTGATAAAATCAGGAAAAGAAGACTACAATTTGTTGGTCATCGTTTAAGATGTACAGGGCAGGTGATGTTAGACCTAGTGTTATGGAAACCCAGTCACGGCAAAAGAAGTGTGGGGCAGCCAAGCAAGACCTATGTAGATCTTCTGTGTGAGGACAATGGACAGGAACCAAATGAAACCCGGAGCTGCATGCAGGGCAGACATATCTGGAGAGCCATCATAGGAGTGAGTGAGTGAGTTGTTGATGTTGTGTTTTTGCTACTACTACTACCGTACTTCTACTACTACTACTATTAATATAATTTCATAGTTTAAAACTTTTGAACACCAAGTGGCAAGTTATATGTCATTTAAAAGCCCATCATCCAAGAATCAAAGTTTAACATAACTCAAAATAAAAATGAAAGATTTGCAACTTTTCTCTCATATTGTGGGAACAGGTCTCAATTGGGTTTTTTCTTTCAGTGTTTACCTAGCCACCTGTCCGCCCATCATTTTGGATGGGAGTTATTCTTACAACAGACAGGTATTTTACACATAACTCAGAAATATATCAAATTCTGATGACCCATTATCAATTGATTAACAGCTGATTTTGTTACTTTGGATCATTGTTTCATTATACTTGAATTATTTTGTCATTTTATTCTCTGCTTCATTGTTTGTATGTGTGTATTTTTCCTTCTTGTTTATTTGTTCTTGTGTTTTTGTTACATAATATAAAGCCATCAGATTTCTGTGTTCTTCTTTTGAAATTCAGTTTTTTCCATTTTCTTGTGGCTTTCTTTGTTTTTTCCATTTACCATGTTTTGTCCGTTTTGCAAGAAGTTTATTAAAGATATATATTACAAAATGTACTCAATTTTTATAACATGTTTAGTTGATTAAAAACAACAACAGACACACATTTTTTTATTTGTATTTCATTCACGTAGGCAATGGAACCAAATTAGTTTGATCTTTTGATTGGTCATCAATGCTTGTTTGATCCTTATTATTTATAAAATCAATTAATTGACTAATGTTATTGGTGATTACATATGAATCTGTGCATGTAATAACATTGCACAATACAAATTTACCTGTAAATTCCGATTAATTATTTGATAGTTCATTAATTACAAGCATCACAGCAGCATCGGTCGATCCAAAGATCAAACAAATTTAGTTCTGGTGCCTTATTTATCAATTTCAGTATAAGTTCTGTTTCCTACCTCCGCTTCTGTGAAATTTGTCCGTTTTCCATATCACAGAAAACTAATGGCTTTCAAATGCAGTTGACAATCAAAGCATACATGAAAAGCAAACTTTTCAAGATTTCCTAAAGTTTCAGAATTTTAATTAAAATCTCCAACAACAGGCAAATTATATGTGAGGCAAGACATGCCTATACAATCACAATAAGCAGGTTTTTATTTGTTTAGACTTTCTAGTAAAGAGGGCAGGTCAGATAGGCTCTTTATACATCTTCTAAGTTCTAACTGAGACTCATTTTGTCTGCAACATGCTTTACACTGCTTCCTTTCATATTATTTAAATATTTGATGGATTGAAATAAACTTACATCCTAGTATATAACTAAGTGGTTTTTAAGCATCTTTTAAAGAAGGGCAGGTCAGAGTCAAACAATATCCCTTTAAAATCATCCAAAATGAGAGTCATTTGTCTTCATTGTCGCTTGTTTGTCTAGATGTTTGGCATAACTTCCTACTGGTTCCTCCAATCTTTGTTGAATTAAAGCAAAACAAACCTGGCCCTCCATTAATGCTCTCCCATTAAAATGTCACCTTCTATCACAAACACAGCGTTACCTGTTGTGGTATGCATGGTAAGTATTCACGGTCTCGGGTTCTCAATTAAGCGCTATGTGCTGTACATACTACCAGCACGTAGTATAACATTCTGCGGAATGATAATAAAGAATGATTCGTTTGTATATTAAATGTTAGTTGACGTATATAAGGTACTGGTTGATAATTTAGAGATGTCAAATATATAGGGCTGAGCGCTGGAGCTCGCATACTTTCTGATATTCATACATGTTATTAATGTTTTAAAGAAGGGTATTATGCCCTTCGGAAAAAAAAGTAGGTGTTTCAAAATGTTGCATGTGTTTTGGTTGTGAATAATGAAAGGCATTGGCTGAATTTAATTAAGCACAATGCTTTGCTACTTAAAGGTTAATAACTGGCCTGGGATCAGTTATTTGAAGGGCATTGTAAAAATTCTGAACATTTTGCATTCAGAACAGAACTGAGGAATATCCAGATGGACATAGCTCTCAGGGTTTTTCCAAAGTCTAAAGCAAAATCTGTAGATATTTCATAATAGCCAACTGATGCAAAGTTAATAACTTAATTTCATTACTTTCCAACTCCTTACTTTACAAAATAACATGGTGTTATTCTCTTAAATGTGTAAATATTTTTAATCACTATCATAAAAAATTGAACATGCTAAAACAGACTTACTGCAAATGACCAATTATGTACAAATACAGTAATTGCATGCACATATGAATTGTTTCTGTCGCATAGGATGTGCATGTGCGAAGTCATTGTAATACATAATCCTCGCTACATCACTTGCGGAGGTCATCAATGGATATCAACCTCTGTGTGTATCATCTAATGAGCAATTTAATTGGGATGCACATGTGGAGTGCTACATGGAGGTTTTGAATTAATGTTGATGCTCATGAAGTAGGATGTCTATTTCTTGCTGATATTAGTGTTTTAATGAAGTAAGTTGGCTATCTACTGCTGATATTGGTATTGATGAACTAGATTAGCTATCTACTGCTGATATTGGTGTTGATGAAGTAGGTTGCTATCTACTGCTGATATTGGTGTTGATAACAGGTTACTATCTACTGCTGATATTGGTATTGATTAAGTAGGTTGCTATCTAGTGCGCTTCTCACTCTAATAACATCCCCATGCCCCTACTACGTCCATGGGGACATATGCCTATCTATAGGCATATTGCCGAATCCCCATTCATGCTTTTCCTAATTCCTCATTTCTATTTTCCAACGCAGATGGCAATTTCATCTTCAACATTTCCAAGAAATACTTGAAAATGGATGGTTTGGTGTTGATGAAGTAGGTTGCTATCTACTACTGATATTCCAGTGTTAATGAAGTAGGTTGGCCATCTGCTGCTGATATTGGTATTGTTGAAGTAGATTGGCTGTTGATGTTGATGACAGGTTACTCTCTACTGCTGATATTGGTGTTGATGAAGTAGGTTGCTATCTACTGCTGATATTGGTGTTGATGAAGTAGGTTGGCTATCTACTGCTGATATTACATTCAATGAAGTATGTTGGTGTTGATGAAATAGGTTGCGATCTACTGCTGATATTGGTGTTGATGAAGTAGGTTGCTATCTACTGCTGATATTGGTGTTGATGAAGTAGATTGCTATCTACAGCTGATATTGGTGTTGATAAAGTAGGTTGCTATCTACTGCTGATATTACATGTCAATGAAGTATGTTGGTGTTGATGAAGTAGGTTGCTATCTACTTCTGATATTCCAGTGTTAACGAAGTAGGTTGGCCATCTGCTGCTGATACTGGTATTGTTGAAGTAGATTGGCTGCTGATATTGATGTTGATGACAGGTTACTATCTACTGCTGATATTGGTGTTGATGAAGTAGGTTGCTATCTGCTACTGATATTGGTGTTGATGAAGTAGGTTGCTATCTACTGCTGATGTTGGTGTTGATGACAGGTTACTATCTACTGCTGATATTGGTGTTGATGAAGTAGGTTGCTATCTACTGCTGATATTGGTGTTGATGAAGTAGGTTGGCTATCTACTGCTGATTTTGGTGTTGATGAAGTAGATTGGTATGGACTACTGATATTGGTATTGATGAAGTAGGTGTCTATCTACTACTGATATTCCAGTGTTAACGAAGTAGGTTGGCCATCTGCTGCTGATACTGGTATTGTTGAAGTAGATTGGCTGTTGATGTTGATGACAGGTTACTATCTACTGCTGATATTGGTGTTGATGAAGTAGGTTGCTATCTGCAGCTGATATTGGTGTTGATGAAGTAGGTTGGCTATCTACTGCTGATTTTGGTGTTGATGAAGTAGATTGCTATGGACTGCTGATATTGGTGTTTATGAAGTATGTTGCTATCTACTGCTGATATTAGTGTCAATGAAGTATATTGATGTTGATGAAGTTGGTTAGCTATCTACTGCTGATATTGGTGTTGATGAAGTAGGTTTCTATCTGCTGATATTAATGTCAATGAAGTATGTTGGTGTTGATGAAGTTGGTGTTAATGAAGTAGGTTGCTATCTACTGCTGATATTGATGTTGATGAAGTAGGGTGCTATCTACTGCTGATATTGATGTTGATGAAGTAGGGTGCTATCTACTGCTGATATTGATGTTGATGAAGTAGGTTGGCTATCTACTGCTGATATTGATGTTGATGAAGAAGGTTGCTATCTACTGCTGATATTGGTGTTGATGAAGTAGGGTGCTATCTACTGCTGATATTGATGTTGATGAAGTAGGGTGCTATCTACTGCTGATATTGATGTTGATGAAGTAGGGTGGCTTCCTGTTACAGATTTTAGTGTTGACAAGATATTGTAGTATCATTCTAGATATTTGACATTGGTGTTCATGAAATGTGTTCCTCCCACCTTCTGCACTATAGTATCAATACTTTATGAATATTTCACTGATTTCATTTTTCTTTAAAAAATTAAAATGAATATATCTACTAGTACTAGTGATATGAATAGCAATTAAGCAATATTCTTCACCCAATTCCATTCTGGTCCTCATTTTGTTGTTGGGTTACATACATATGCATGATGTGTGTATTTTAGAACAGTTTAATCCAAATGTCACAACTCACATGAAATATTTAGGATATTAAGAGTTCAACATCCTGCAACTTGGTCAATACTTATATTAATCCATGTGCCTCCAGAAAATTGAAATTCTACACGCTGGATTAAAAAGATTATTAAAAACGTATTTTGAACCTTGTCTATATGTAATTATAATGAAGGCAAAGAACATGTTCCACGTTGAGATTGCATTGACAAGAATGATACTAATATTTGCTAGAAATTTATAGGAAAAAATCAGGTAGCACAAATCAAACACTCGAGCAAGCAAAGAGTATCAAAACAGGAATCTTACTTTGAAATGCCTCTATACCTTGTTTTCTGAGTTAACTCTCAAGATGAAAAGTGTATTGATAACTTAGTCTTCAATTTATGCATATCGAGAGATTTTCTGTGTTTCTACCCGCTGAAGTAGAAGCTTGTTGCTGCAATTCATATTTATACACATAACAGACAAACTCAGAAGATACTTGATTTCAAAGTAGAAGCAATGTCAGTGTTTTACTTGGTATTTTTGATAAAAATGATAATTCAGGGACTGATCATTATATTATGCTGGGGTAAGGAAGTCTTCCTTAATGTATTTCTCCTCCCCATGGGTTTATTAAGACTTACATGTTTTCGCTTCAAATGTCTGAATGTAAAGTTTTATATTCCTTGATTTATTTGACTAGTTGTGTTTTCCCAAGTAAGCAGTGAATCATGTTCCACATTAATTCATCTATTCCCACAGTGGCATTAATTGATCAGTCCCTAAGCATCACGACTCTTTTGTCAGCCAAACTCATCTTTTTTTTCTTCTTCCTCTTTTTTTTAACTGTGTATATTGAACTCAACCATGCAATAACATCCCCCAAATGTACCCTGATGCAGAGCAACATGTATGAAAACATTTTGACCCATGTTGGACTAACAAGCCTCAGTATAAAACAACATCAGTAACTGTCCCTTCAGGGCCATGTCTCCCTAAAAGGAAAATATTCATGACAGATTAAAGGGTTATAATTATGCTCCCTTGAGGCTCTATTTCATTGCAAATCATGTATGGTTTAAAATGACCTTTCCATAATTCAAGGTGTGTTGACTTTAAAGTTGATCTGGAATTCTTCTGCATTATTCCAAAGGTGTACAAGGTGTTGGAGGTACAGAGGGCTACTGGTTAATTATAGAATTGTTTTGCTAATAGTGCATTGACCTATATACCTTTGCTGGTGTACCCCAGTTTTTTAATCACATAATACTGGTAATTTGTCAGCTTGGGGCTTACATGAGGTAGTTCTTTCTGCAGGTTGTTAGTGTTTTATATGAGATTCAGTTGTACTCAATGTAGCACAGACCCTCAAGGTCCTAATAAAGGCTGTAGTGACGCTGTTCACAATTACGTTAGTTGTTGATTTTGAAAGGCCATACAGTGATTTTTGCATTAACTTCTGACAGTCAAAATTAGCAAATAGAATTCACAAATCAAACCCTGAAATTATTGGTACCTTTTTAGGCCACATAAAATAAACAAATTGATTTCATATCCCCAACTTTTTGGAAAAGTGAGAGGGGAGAGATTTTTTTTCTTTTTGCTTAATTGTCAGAATACAGCAGTCTTTATGTAAAATTGACCCCATTGCTAGAAGTTTCCGCACCTGCCAGGAAAAGGATGAGGTCCGTTTTTATTTAAGATTATAGGGGTAGACCCCTTAGAGTTCCACAAAAACACTTGCAAATGATTCATGCTGACTAATAAACTTGTTTGTCAGCATTTTAATGCAGATAAACAGGTAAAATTTTAAAACTTTAGTAACATGGTAAAACATTTTACTAAAGTACTTAAAATTTAATATGAAAATTGCACACACAAAACTGGACTGATCCCAGAAAGTGAGAAGGGAGGTGGACGCAAAACCTTTTTTTTTATTTGGCCATATAGGAAACATTTATTTTTATTACTGAACATATCTAAATCACAAAAGCATTTATTTCATTTTTTTTTTTATAGTTGTTTGCATGGGATAGAAGGACCAAGAAGTCAGGTGTGATTTTGTTAAGTTCAAGAGCAAAAGATCAATGTTTTAAATTTAAAAAAATAAAAATACTAGGTAGCCACTTTTAACAGTTAGTCAATTTGTTTAAATAAATATATATGTGGTAGCTGCTATATTACTCAATAACATACACTATTCCATTCTTTTAAATATCAGATTATGTTGTTCAAGTCCAGAAATTTACTCATGTTTTAGACGTTTCATCTTCCGTGCGGAAGATTTCATCAGTAATGTGCCGATACAGCTGCTGCACCACCTCTGGTCCTCCTACTCTCATCCCCAGGGTGTGTAGTTGTTTGCAGTAGCTGATCGTATACATGACTCAAAGAATAAAACGTGAGTAAATTTCTGGACTTGAACAATATAATCTGATATTTAATTTAATCATATCAGTCCTGATGAACTTATTCAAAGACTATTCCATTCTGTTTTAATTTTTCTAATAGTACAGTTCTTTCAGAGACACCCTGTATGATCAGTATCAGCAGTTAGCTGTGTAGACTCAGTCAGTCTGTTTTGTAACAATTTATGTTGGCATACTACCTTAAAATATATCTACACAAACTGTTAAGTCAAAAATAAAACTAGCCATCAAGATCCAAATCTGTGATAACTAAGTAGCTTATGAGAGTTACAACTGAATGGACATGGGGCAGTTGCAAGTACAGTGCTCTTATCAAAGTTAGCAGCATGTGCCACATTGAGTGCCACATATTGTGATATGATGGTCAGGTAGATATACAAACATGATTGAGGGCTTTGAGGAGATAATGGGCTATTCCATTTAAAATCCACATTCCCCCTGTGGAAGATTTTGGAAATATCTGCCACAAGGGGAGTATGGATTTCAGATGGAAGGAACACATTAGGCTGCTCTATTTGAGTTTCATACCCCCTCTGAGAAAGATTCAACCTGAATCTTCCACAGAGGGAGGGTGATTTTCAAATGGAGCTGCATAATGTGCTCTTTCCACTTGAAATTCATACTCCCCCTGTGGCAGATATTTCCAAAATCTTCCACAGGGGTAGTGTGGATTTTAAATGGAATAGCCCAATGTCATCCTCTCTAACATAACCCTCAACTGTTTTCTCAGTTTTGTTTTGGTATGTAAGCTTTGGTTATGTTTGCTGTTAAGACATGGTCAGACAAAATCAAAGGAGTCTGTTGGCAGTAACTGTTTAGTATACATTAAGAAAAGAGTTGAAATTATGAAGATGATACAAATTCAGACAGTCATGCATGTATTTATTTTAAATTAAAGTTGTTTGCTATGTACTCTGATTTGATTGAAAATAATGTAAAATGTTCATTACGCTATAATGAATTATCAACATGTCTTTTCAAATATTTGCGCGAAGATTATTGCAAAATTGTCAACTCATTAGTTTGTAATGTTAAGAAATAGAACTGCAATTATTGCTGTTTTAAAATTGCTTTTTTTTTTGCACTAAAGTAAGTGTATTTTTAGTATACACGTACCTTAAGAAAACAGTTAAGGTGGGTGGGATGCCAGGAGCCTTTTTTTAAGTTTTGCCATTTAGGCTTAACTATAATTGAAGACCGAATTAAAAAGACTAGTTTGCGTATGACGTCCTGTCAATCAGACCAAAAATGCCATACTGCGCAGGTCAGCAACCAATCACGGCGCGCCTTTGTCATGACGTCAGACGCAAACTAGTCTTTTTAATTCGGTCTTTAATTATAATAAAGCTCAGGGTACATTTAAATATCTTATAGGGAATAAGTCAAGGAAGCCAATAATTGCATTTATATTTCCATAGATCTTGTTATTCTAGAGTAAAGACCAAAAATATATCAAAACAGAAGTTTTGGACATTTTCCTCTTGTGTGTCAGCTGTATTTGTCTTGATATTTGAGTACAAACCCCACTAGGTTATGATCCCCTCCAAACTGTCGTAAAATAATGAAGATGTCGCAAATTCAGAGCAAGGTAAAGATCATGATCATCTTTGATGAAAAAGTAGTTAACTGTGTACTCTGATTTGATTGAAAATAAGGTGTAACATTCGATACACTTTACCTTTTGCATTTTATTATCAACATGTCTTTTCTTTATGTTTGTGCCAGGTTGTTTGGACTCAGCTATAATAAAAAAAAATGTGCATGATACAATTGTAATTTCACATATATGCACCTGTTTGTTAGTTTTTGATGTTGTGATATAAAACTGCTTTTATAATTTTTGATGTGAAATTGTTTTCTTTGGCAATAAAGCAAGTGTAATTTCCTGGCCCTGTCAGTCTTCAAACTATCCTGGTCTGTTGGTCAGAAAGCATCATATTAAATTATAAGATCTTAGTTTTGAACGCTGCTGAGTCAATTTGTTATAATTTTATTTCTTTTACAGTGTTTTTATTGTACTTTGCAGGTTTGTTTTAAAAAAGGATAAATTAAAATATTTTTCTTATCATACACAAGCAGGTATTTTAAGGCCCCACAATTGTGTGATTTCACAATAAAAAAAGGAGTATTTTTACTGACACACTTTGTCAATACACAAAAAGGTGTGATTTTAATGTCTTTCAAATCAAAATTTCATCAAAAATTTTAATGCGACCTGGTGTACTGGGGATGCAGAAACTAGGATTGGTAAAAATTAGAAAAGCTTGTATTGGGTGAACATACCATGTATATACTGTTGTACTCAGTTCAAACATGCATTTGCTTTTGTACTTGAAGACATAATAAAGGGTATCTGTGTTCTATAAGCTGCATATCCTATCAACGACTGCTATACCTTGTTTAGGATTTTCAAAAGAAGTACCTACATGTGCAACCATGACTGTTTCAAAATAACCCGCCAAAGTCATTCAGGTAACTCCGAGGTCGTGCATTGAATTAGTTTGAATGAGGAATACTACGGGAACCAGCGCCTTTTGTTAGAAGTCACACATGAGTTAAGTGGATAACCTCTATTGTAAACAAACTTATTCTGCTGAACATCAAGAACATATGGTATGAGTTAAGAAAAAAAAAGGAAGAAAAATGAGAACTTAAACAAGAAGATCAAGAAGTAATATAACTTATAAAAGTGGTACCATGGCTAGCCCACTTTAAAACAATGTTGTAAACTGCCAAAAGACAGTGTGAACACTCCACTTAAAGCCATATTATAACATTTCTGTAAAAATAGATTAGTATTTATTTTCCATAAAATCTTACGCTTTTACTGTCAGATATGTCCCTTTTAATTTTGAGCCGAACAAGTGAGGTAAAGCAAAGAAAATTGGAATTTACTGCTAAGCGCCAATGCATGGTACTCCAGCGATAGTAATACGGTACGACCCTCTGGTGTGTGTGTGTACGTGTGCCCCGCACGCCGTGCGTTTACGTACTCTGTTATCGCATACGTGTTCGACTAATATTTCCATTGCGGTTCCATCGTTTTATTCAAAATCGCGGATTTTGGCAAAACTACAGCACCTAAAGTCTTGATTTTTTCAGAGTATCTTAATACTAAAGTACATTACAATCATGTAAAAACCAGAATAAAAATTTTTTTGAGGGCGTTCTCCTCAGCAAATGTTATAATACGGCCTTAATCTGGAGTAATAACTTGAGCATGTCTAGATTGCTTGTGCATGTATGCAAGTGATTGAACTTCTTCCCATACTCTTCAAATGACATTGCGCCTCATCCGCAATGCAGAGTGTGATTTGCCGACATCAGTTTAGCCTGGTGTACTGGATCATAAGTGGGTCCTGATTGGCTAATGAATTCACCTCATGAATACATTGCCAACTCATTTGCTTTTAAGCTAGCAAGATATTATGTGACCTGCATGGCATGACCTTGTTTCTAAATGCGGTAAACAGGGCACGTACAGGATGTGAGAAACAATCCTACAAAGAAATGTGGATTCAGCCCAAATTTAATTTAAATTAGGAAAACTCATTGATTTATGCAGAATAAATGCATATAAATACAACCCATGGAATCCATTAATTAAAGGCCCATTCAGTGATCCCAGCGAAGTTTATAGAAAAAATAAAATTGAGAATCAATTACCTATAAGTGAAGGAGAGGTCATTAAAATTGTCATCAGGTATTTTTGAAATGAAAAATTTAGCAAAAAACAAGGAAAACAGCAATATTGACAAAGTTGAAGCCCCATTCCAATACATGTAGGTAATTTCTATATTTAAGTCGAAAATTACAGATTCATGTAAAATGTCTGTTTTGACTTAAGGCTTTCAGCTGAACCACCCGCAGGTTATGCTAGCACATCAATGACACTAACAAAGGTGCCAAAATGTGAACTTTATTTTTATGATCCTCCAGATGAGCAAATCACTGAATGGTCCTTTAATACAATTTGTTTAAACCTCAGAAGTAGCCCAATTGTAAACAAAATAACTGGATCACCTTTTTGTGGTATACTGTAAGTTTGTGTTTGTTTTTGTTTTTTCAGGAGTCTAGAAATTAGCATTAACTTACTAAACATGTATACAGGAAAAGCTAGCTAGCCATTATAACTTGGGTTTTGTGAGTCAGTACATTCAAATTTGTTATTTGTGTCTTCTTCTTAGCAGTTTATTAATATCATTATGGTGACTAATTTATTGAACACACATACTTTGCAAATACAGTACACTCAAATTTACTTCCACCTGTGTTTGTTTGTTTGTTTGTTTTCTCAGCAGTTTGATAAATTAGCATTAACTTGTTATACATAAAACGTAGGTAAGAGGCTTAAGCATCGTGCACTGGAACATAGAACCATTCACGCATCACACACTATTGCACAAGATCCAGTTAATGGTGCTTAACCGCAATTCTTATCATATGAAGATACAAAAAGGAGAAAGAACCACACATTACTGTTGTATTAAAAAATAATGCTAAAAACGTTCTAGCATGTGATGCATGTTTCTTTCTCCCCTTTGTATTATTATTCATAAATTATATAGGAAAAGTGGAGCAGATTATTTCTAAACTTTGTAAAACAATATACACAACTCACCTCAACTTAGTTTATTTTTTCAGCCGTTGCAACTTGCATTACCTTTTTAAACACATTTTCTTAGGGGAAACACAAAATAACTTTCAATTTGGAAAAAAAGTAGACTTAAATTCAACTAAACGTTTTGTTGATGTTGTTCAGCAGTTTATAAATTGATAATACAAGCTCAGGTAAACGATCATAATTTACTAAGTGTACACGTATATTAAAGTAAAGCATTAACTAATTAAACATGTTTACAGAAAAATAATAACAATAATAAGTTGCCCTTTGTGATGAAGTTCACTCAAATTTACCTCCTTTATTTGTTTGTTTTTTCAGTAGTTTACAAAATTAGCATTAACTTATTAAACACTTATTTTGAATGGAAAGCCTTTTCACAATAACTTGCACTTTGCAGAACAGTACATTAAAATTCACCTCAACTAGAAACCACTTAACTATCATCTCCTTGTAGATCATACCCGGTAAGGAAAACACTAACACTCAAGTATTCCTGATATGGATGGAATATCGGGGCATAATAAGGACCTTCATGTTTTCATTCACATCAATAAACAGACATGCTATCAGGAACTCAAACACAAAGATATGCAGCTAAATAATTGAATTTAAACATGAGATTACCCCTAATGTGCTTTCCTGTCAGCAGTAATGAAATCAGGAAAACCTGTTAGAAAAGCTCTTGTTGGATAAGTAGGAACAACATTTATTCTAGACCACATAAACCGCTCAATTCGGTCAACAGGTGACATGATCTGTAACAGGTTACGTATAATATCTGATAGAAATATATCGATTTTACATCATTAAACATTCGTTAGAACTTAAACATTACTGGAAATAGAATGGCAATAGATTAAATAACGTAGATATGTTATATCAAATATTTTATTGTCTAATAAAAAGTCTGCATACGGCCTGATAATTTAATACTTTGTAAAACAATATACCAAAATTCACCTCAACTTAGTTTATTTTTTCAGTAGTTGACAAACTTGCATTATCTTTTTAAGCACATTTTCTTAACTTTCAATTTGAAAAAAAAAAAGTAGACTTTAATTCAACTAAACATTTTGTTGATGTTGTTCAGCAGTTTATAAATTGATAATACAAGCTCAGGTAAACCAGCATAATTTACTAAGTGTACACGTATATTAAAGTAAAGCATTAACTAATTAAACACATTTACAGAAAAATAATAACAATAATAAGTTGCCCTTTGTGATGAAGTTCACTCAAATTTACCTCCTTTATTTGTTTGTTTTTTCAGTAGTTTACAAAATTAGCATTAATTTATTAAACACTTATTTTGAATGGAAAGCCTTTTCACAATAACTTGCACTTTGCAGAACAGTACATTAAAATTCACCTCAACTAGAAACCACTTAACTATCGTCTCCTTGTAGATCATACCCGGTAAGGAAAACACTAACACTCAAGTATTCCTGATATGGATGGAATATCGGGCATAATAAGGACCTTCATGTTTTCATTCACATCAATAAACAGACATGCTGTCAGGAACTCAAACACAAAGATATGCAGCTAAATAATTGAATTTAAACATGAGATTACCCCTAATGTGCTTTCCTGTCAGCAGTAATGAAATCAGGAAAACCTGTTAGAAAAGCTCTTGTTGGATAAGTAGGAACAACATTTATTCTAGACCACATAAACCGCTCGATTCGGTCAACAGGTGACGTGATCTGTAACAGGTTACGTATAATATCTGGTAGAAATATATTATCGATTTTACGTCATCAAACATTCGTTAGAACTTAAACATTACTGGAAATAGAATGGCAATAGATTAAATAACGTAGATATGTTACATCAAATATTTTATGTCTAATAAAAAGTCTGCATACGGCCTGATAATTTCAAACTTTGTAAAACAATATACCAAAATTCACCTCAACTTAGTTTATTTTTTCAGTAGTTGACAAACTTGCATTATCTTTTTAAGCACATTTTCTTAACTTTCAATTTGAAGAAAAAAAAAAAGTAGACTTAAATTCAAGTAAACCTTTTGTTGATGTTGTTCAGCAGTTTATAAATTGATAATACAAGCTCAGGTAAACGATCATAATTTACTAAGTGTACACGTATATTAAAGTAAAGCATTAACTAATTAAACACGTTTACAGAAAAATAATAACCATAATAAGTTGCCCTTTGTGATGAAGTTCACTCCAATTTACCTCCTTTATTTGTTTATTTTTTCAGTAGTTTACAAAATTAGCATTAATTTATTAAACACTTATTTTGAATGGAAAGCCTTTTCACAATAACTTGCACTTTGCAGAACAGTACATTAAAATTCACCTCAACAAGAAACCACTTAACTATCGTCTCCTTGTAGATCATACCCGGTAAGGAAAACACTAACACTCAAGTATTCCTGATATGGATGGAATATCGGGGCATAATAAGGACCTTCATGTTTTCATTCACATCAATAAACAGACATGCTATCAGGAACTCAAACACAAAGATATGCAGCTAAATAATTGAATTTAAACATGAGATTACCCCTAATGTGCTTTCCTGTCAGCAGTAATGAAATCAGGAAAACCTGTTAGAAACGCTCTTGTTGGATAAGTAGGAACAACATTTATTCTAGACCACATAAACCGCTCAATTCGGTCAACAGGTGACGTGATCTGCAACAGTACACACAACACAAGCCTGCCTGACAGCATTTGAGACAAGAACACCTTTAAAGCTACTAAGTGTTTTGCAGAAAATTTTGAGCAAACAAAACAGGGAACAACTGCCGTGTAGTTATTGAAGTTTTTTTTTTTTTTTTTGTTGAAATTCAAGTATAGTCCCACCCCCAATTTTGAAAAATGTTCACCCAAAAACGGGGTGGGACTATACTTGAGTCAGTACGGTAAATATATGTTTGTTGGCAAGATATTGTAGAAGAAGATGAGTTTAAGCTGTGTTCTTTGCAGGGCCACAGGTTGTTAAAAAGGGTGCAAAAAAAGGGTGCAAATTGACAAACCAGCAATTTTAAACGGATCATGTGTGCTATGCTTAAGTAGGCCGAGTAGTAGCTCCAGACTTTTTTTAAAATAGCATTTTTTATAAATCAGTCTTATAAAGGGCTATTTTCCAATCCTGCCTCAGAGCAGGTCTTTGCTCACTCTAATCCTTGCTCTATTTTGCTAAGTGGACACAATTGTAATGATTTATTGCATGAGTATAATAGGTCTTGACTGATCCACCTGGATAAATTGGAACATTATATCTGAATGTCTTCAACATGATAATATCAAAATTTAAAAGGACATAGATGAAATGATTTCATAAAATATCATTAGGCCAGGATGGAAAGAGCCATACTTTCCAGTTTTAAACATTTAGCTTAAAGGTCTGTAACCCGATCAACAGCATCATCCCCCCCGATTTTTCTCATTGTTGATGAGTTTTTGATATCATAAAATGAATCGTATTTTTCTCATTACCATCCTGCAATTTGACGCTTCAAATCAATGTATTTCCAAAGAAATCTTGAAAAAAAACACCTTGTTAGAGGCTACCACTTGATCGATATTTTACACGACACAGGAGTTTTGGGTAGTCATAGAATGAAATCGGAATAGATTCGGAAGACTTCACCCTAGTACCAACTCGTCCGCAAAAATACATCAAATAGGCCCCCTAATGTCAAACTATAGATGGCGCTATAATGATATAAAACAAAAAACAAAAATAAAGAAATACTTAAGGGGCAAAATAAATAAGAAAACATGACCTATATTGTCAAGCATGATACGAGGAATGTGAAAAAAAAATATGAGAGCACCTCCCCCCATCAAAGAATTAGTTAAAAAATAAAACAAAGATAAATCATAAATATGTGAAAATGATGTGCACGCTATAGCTAAAAATAAAGAAATAATTAAGCGAAATAGATACAGCATGGTCTATCTTGATATGTAATGTTTTTTAAGATTAATCAGTATGAATGAAGGGTATAAAAGTGTACAGGAGCGAGCCGGATTTCAGTGCCACGGCGAACACTTCCTGTTTCCACCAGGACATGCACTCGGCCGTTGTTTCGGGATGCCTGACCAGAATGCAATTCATGCGTACCAGTGTATTGGCTTGCTAATTATGCTACTTATTCACATTTACGCTGAAATTGTTTCTGTTTTCTCACATAGATGCATAATAAAGGGGACAATATTTGACATTGTATGTAAGTTTGAAGAGAATCCATATATCCTAAACCGATAGGGTTACCCCCTTTAAGCCAATAATCACATTTTGTCTCAATATTTAAGAAAGTACTAACACTGCTATGTGATGCTCCCCTCTGACCTGCCTTAAGTCAAAGGTTTTCTCAAAGCTTAAAATCTATGTGGCATTTTTTTTTATCATTATTTTTATATTAATGCTCTGCGTGCTAGCCACAGGCTTTGACATAAAAAGTCCAAGTTTTGAGACATTTTCACAAAATATCAAGAGCTATTTTAAGAACCACTGAACCAATACTAGTCTTGTTTGTACTCATTTTAATGCATTTTAAATGCTGATTCTATATATAGTCATGAAAATTTACAATTCTGAAATTTTTGAAATTGTTAAAAAATTTTTGAAACTTGTCGTCTGCACAATCATGTTACCCAGAATATCACAGATACAAAACTTACGATTTGAGACCTGCAGGGTTCGGGTTTTTGCCGGCAAAACCTGTTTTTGCCGTTGCTGGTTTAAACTGACAAAAGGCAAAAACTCACATATAGTCACTCAAATATTTAAAAATAACACAGAAAGCTCATAAACAGCAGCACACAACTTTTAATGAATCATTCAACATAATTTTTGCCTCATCAAGTCCTTAAAATGAAAATGTTTTGAATCTGATTATATGCCATATTTCGGTTAAATGCACTTGAGCAATGAAAACGCATGCCTTTAATTTCTTAATATATTACTTATAATTACAAAATCTGGCCTTGTTACACTCAAGAAATGATTTTTGTAACTTAATGATTTGTTTTGAGATGAAAAAAATGAACTATAAATCACTTTTTTAGTTTTTGCCATTTTTGCCGGCAAAAACTGGCAAACATTTTTTCCACCTGTGGCAAAAACCTATGAACCCTGGAGACCTGTTTTGGAAATTTAGGTGATTTTTGGGGTTTTGCCTCAAAAGTGGGGGAGGGAAAATTTCCCTTGCCCCCCCCCTGTAGCACCACCACTGATAAGACACCAATTGGAAAATTAATATCATAGACTGCAAACCACAACCTTCATGTGTTCAGTGGTGAAAGTAGCAAGAGCAAGAAACAAAAAAAAAATGTGTTTTTGTGACTAGCATGCAACAATTTTCTAATGGGTGTGGGAGCTTTGAGACAAACCTTGAACAGCGTTGAACTTAAGGGGGTACTACACCCCTGTGGTAAATGTGTGACTATTTTTGCATTTTTCTCAAAAAATAATAACACACTAGTAACAAAAGTTTTGTATATTATAATTATTGGGGCAAGGAATCAAATTACTACACTGAAATTTCAGGGACTCAAGACAAGCAGTTCAGTATAATGATATGAAATGAGGTACATCCTAGCGGTACCTTATTTCTTATCATAAATAACAAACCGCTTGTCTTGGGTCACTGAAATTCCAGTGTAGTAATTGGATACCTTGCCCCTATAATATACATAACTTTTGTTACCAGTGTTTTATTAGTTTTTGAGAAAAATGCAAAAATGGACACAAAAATTATCGAGGGGTGTAGTACCCCCTTAATGCAAACGTAATGATAGTCTGAAATGCATCTGTGAAACAAAATTCATGAAGATGACAACAGTGATGATTTGCATATAAGCAGGTGCTTATACAAGGACAAGTATCTTTTCCTTAACAAAAATGTGTAGGCTTATAGACGAATCCAATTTCACTCATTCCTATACCTCAATGGCTGCCAAAGTTGGGCCCCCGTCGGCTCAATCTCACCTAAAATGTGAAATAATGCAGCCTTGGAGGGTATTTTAAACTGCATTCTATCACCCGTGTTACACGTGAGACAAAAGAATGATGACAGTTTACAACACAAAAGAATCTAACATCGATTTTTAAGCGGCTTTTTGGTGTTGCGGGGACCCAAAGATGGCCGACCAAATCCTGACCATGACTTGGCTCGTTGGATTCGTCTATAAGTCTACAGACAGATCAGTGGAATTGAGATCAGAAAATGGGTGAATTGTGTCAATTACTCAATTACTTTTCGATCTATTGATCACACAGAATCCTTTGTGAAGCTGTTTTCAGCATTATTATTATCACACTCGCGTAAAAACCCAATGGTGGCTAGGCAGGGCTGTCAACTTTTTGGAATTGCTTGGCGTGAGACAGAGGCGTACCGGGATTTGGCGACTCCAATGTTCATTGTAACCCATGATTATTTGAGCCACGGCGCGCAAGAATGTGAAAAGCGGGGGGGGAGGTAGGAACGGCAAATTATTCATGATGGTGCGTGATATTTTACTCCTTTTCCGGCTTTTTGCGTGAGATGTACTACCTAGGCGTGAGATTATACTACATTGGCGTGAGACCGTGAGAAAGTGACCCAATGCGTGAGACTCACGGCCAATGCGTGAGAGTTGACAGCCCTGGGCTAGGAAGGCGATGTTGACCCTAAAGGTCAAAGTTTGGACTAGCAAGAGCAACCGTTGGCGGCACATTGTATTGTGAATCGCGAGAATTTTGAATCATCGAGAATGCTGTAGAAATTACCTACTCGACATTTTAATCAATGTGAGTGTAATCCCTCTGTTGATGGACCTATGCTTTCTATTACATTGCATGATCATCAGCAAAATACACCATCTCATTAGTATTCTATCTCATTAGTACTTCCAGCAAGACACAGGAGGGGGTTCATGTACACATTTTTTTTGGGGGGGCTTTGGGGGTGCGAGCCCCCGGGGTAAAAGCAGGGGGCAGCTAAAATGAAGGGGTGACAAAAAGAAGGGGCGGCGGAAGAAGAAGGGGCGGCAAAAAAGAAAGTAAAAAGTACTTCAAAATACACTCAATCTACTCTAGGTTCCAGAGTAAAAATAAGTACAGCTTGTCTGTACGCAGTGCGATAATACTCATACATATGAGGTAGGCACTTACAAGGAAGAAGAAGAAGAAAAGGGCGGAAAAAATTAGAAAAAGTATACAAAATTGTGAAAAAATGGTACTATACATCAGAATGTGTTGCTTTTAATGCCTATTATCCTTTTTTTTTTTTTTTTGCTCTTCGCTTTTTCAAACCTTGGGTCAACCTTTTCGGGCTGTTGAGGAAGGGGCGGCAAAATTTAATTTTCTTCACCCCCCCAGGGAAGGAGCGACCATGGTACGCCACTGGGTTCTTCCTGTATTTCCATATTTTGTCCTGTGCATGAATAGTATCATTATCATTTGACTTTGATGAAGGCATTTTAGTTTGGTAATTGTACTAAAAAGTAGGCCATATTTCTTCTTTGCTTTTTGACTTTGATGAAGGCATTTTAGTTTGGTAATGTTGACACAATCTGCTCCATGGGGACCAAAGGAGGCATTTTTGCAAATTTTGTTTCTTTAATTATAACTTTATATAAACATTAGGCTATTATAAACTAAAAAAAACATAGGTCTAGCATACTTGGTCCTAAAGTTCTGAACTCTGTCTATTTTCTTATGTAATTTATTGTTTTTTACTCCATATTTTTGGCTATAATTATCTCAATTTCAAGTTTGCCGCCTTTGCCCCCATGGACCAGATTGTGTCACAATTGTACTAAAAAGTAGGCCATATGTCTTTGCTTTTTATTAACATTGCAGCCATGCCAAGTATGTGCAAGTCTTAGGATATCACATGTTATGTTACACACATGAGTGCATGCTTTACACAGGTAATATAGAAAATAATACCTGACTGTATAATGTGACAAATATTAGCAAGGAGTACACAGGAATTTATTTCTTTTTATCCAAGTGGTGTTTGTCCAATGAGATTACATAATTCATGTCAACTAAAGGATAAAGATATGTGCCCATGTTTGGGGTGTATTGGTCAGCAATTAGTATCGTAATTCTTCCGCACAACCCGGGTTTGGTGTGCTGACAAATTCTTGATTCCATCACATGGTTTCTTTTCATGCCATGTGATAGTAAAAACTATCACATGGCTAAAGTCACTGTAATCATGATATAAAGGTTAATGACTGCGCATCAGTTGTTTTGAGGGTATTGTGAAATATCTAAACATTGTGCTTTGGAACCGAGGAATATCCCGAGGGTCTTTTGTAATTCCATTAACGTCACATTTTCTTCTTTTAAATTTGAAAACAAAACACAATTTTAACTGTATCTTTGGTTTCCCTGTAAAAAATCAAATAGCCAAGTAAGGAAATACCGCTAGCGACCAATCACACTAGCACGCAATCATGCGATATCCAAATACAGCATCCAGCGTCTGCGTAAATTGTTCTAATAATGCATAACACGTCACGCAATGCGGTCATTGTAAAGCACACTTTTAGCTACGAGACGCGGTCATTATACTTTTTCAATGACCTGCAATTTGCATCCGCATATTTAAAAGTTATTATCTGTGATTGGATTAAACATATCACGTATATTAATGAGGTTATGAATTAGGTATATTTGAGCTTTCGTACTTCAATGCACCAAGTTTCATGAAAATGACCAAAATCTTCATATACCACTATGTGTTGCAACCTACGATTTCCTGAGCTAAAAAAATATCAAAATTTACACAGTAACAACTTATATCAGAAACATTCACTGCATCAACAGCAACTGATGCAAGGTGTAAAAATGAATGTGAGAAAATAAGCTGTCATTGTTTAATTGGTGCTGGCAATTCTATCATTTCAAAAAGGTGAAGAAAATATGAACGCTTTGTGCATTCAACATCCATAAAAATAAAATCCATCATCACTATTTCACACAACGAGTTTGAATAGTTTTATTATCACAATCTTTAACACTGACATTAAAAAGATGCCAATTTGACAAAAGCATACCACATCCATGCCAGGTAGGACAACCTATAGTCGCGACGTATGTATGAAAATCTGAATGCAACTTGGAACTGAGGAAATTGCTCGAAGATGCTGTCATCCATCACTAGGCAAAGGTATCTTTAATCCTGTTATTGCTAGGTGCACCTAAAGGGTTATGAAAATAAGATGGAGTGTGTGAGAGCTGCACACGACCAGACTTGCCAGCAGAGCAAGAGAGCTTGCTAGCCGCCCAATTCCAGACAGATTTAAGAATAACAAAACATTGACATTTCTATGGCACCTAGAGGGGGAGGAAATAACATGTTAGGTTTCCTGCTTCTTGAGATTTCTTTCTTCAATTCGTTTTTTGAGTAAATCTACATCTTCAATGGGTGTCAGAATCATACAAAACTGACTCCTGGTGGAGAAATTTGAAGAAGAAATCGATGACAATGACCTGTAATGTTTTTTATATTGAAAAATAATACAATTGTATACCAGATCAGAATACCAATGACAATAACATGACTTTGTCGGCATAAAAAGGTGGTATGGAAGTTCAAATATAACATATTAAAATATGACATCTTTGTAGAATCAGAAACACGATTAAGAAAACACCTTCAGGCGCACATAATCTCACGGGTGATTTGATAAGACGCAAAACCGGATAAGGAATAAAGAAAATGAAAATTGCATGAAGCATTTTGCAATCTAATTTACATATTCATGAACATGAAGTTTCATCTGGCACTATACTTTATTGGATGCATTCTCTTATTTACACAAATTTTCATGAAATTATAATTGATGTTTAAAATCATGTGTTAGAAAACTTGTGATTGATTAAGTGTAATATTTTGTCATATGCAAACTAAATTGTCTTGTATTTAGCATAAACCAACAAGATATTAAATTTGATCTCAGCTATATTTTTAACATTTGATACTTTTGTTTGCTGCTTTATATGCATAGAGTCACAGATGATATCCACTTGAAGTACTCCAAGCATCCATCAATATGCTACATTTATACCTTACATGGTAATGTGTAATAGTTTCAACACCTAGACGCCACAAGTTAATGCCTGTCTCAACTTTCAAAGTATATAGGATAAAATGAAAACAGTCTATTATCCACGACACTGAAATAAAGAAACCCTCACACCAATTTTGGACCTCTTGTCAGTCATTCAGAAAGAACGCATAATTTATTCGTGCAATGCTTTGAGAAAATTCATTGAATCAGCCAGCTAATATTTATTGATTTATGGTCAACTTTTTAGCTTTCATGTAATTACCCGACCGAGCCTCCCAAACAATTACTTCGAAAGCCAGTTAAGCCTATAAACCAAAAGTTCCCTTAACAGGGAATGCACTATCTAACGATCGAGAAAAGATAAAGACTCCATCTAACAATGGATAGAATGCAAAGACTGCATCTAACGATGACAATATAAAAAGCATGGACTTACATATATCAAAAGAAATTAAATGGCTGACCCTTTCTCATTTTCATATTATATTCATATTTAGATTACATGGTGGGCATCAGTAGAAACCAACGCCAAATCTTCTAGTAGGCAAATACCCCCGAAGATTGGAAAGACTAAATAGAATTTATTAATGTAATATATGTATAATTATGTACATTAAATTGATCATTTTAGAAAAATGATCCAAAAAACTGCCCCAGATTCCTTGATACACATTGCCCTGCTTTGAAAGCTTATGATATCGTATACATCACTCGGTTATGATGCCTATACTCTAAATACAATAGGACAGCCTACCCTAGAATTCAACGCGATAACTAGCCGGCTGCGCAACCTCATAAAAACTTGATCACAATATTTCCTTTTTATATTTTGTTGAACAAGAAAAATCTGAGGGCATAGTACTTGGCCCCTGTCTAGCTACCCCATGCCAACCTGGTGTTGATTCCTTCCTTCCCGCTATACACAACATTCATCAACCAAAATACCGCCCAAGACTGAAATGGCATAAATTTTAACAATTTTACTAATGCTTCTGAAGAAGAAGCAACTTAACCACTATTTTACAACGATATTTGAACATTTATAACTGCGCCACCGCATAAAAACGTGTTGCTGAATTAGAACTGAACCTGAAATGATCTATTTGCGCACTCTCACACCTTAGTCATATTATTACGCACGGAAAGAACATCAGTATATTCTAACCCGAGGGCTCTCAACCAATTATGTTTTCCTTTCTCCTTCCAGACACAAAATGGTACAATTTAAAATTAATTTTACTAGTGCTTCTGAGGCAGAAGCAAACTTCGCCACACTATTTCACTGAGAATAATATTACAGCTGCGCAACAGAATAGAACATGTTGCTGAGATAGAAACTTAAGCTGAAGTGAACTACTCACACACGTACATCCATATAGTCACACTATTATGCAACACAAAGACCCGTGACATCCAACATATTCTGATTTCATTTCATTCTTAATTACATTTTGACTTAATGATGAAACCTTTATGTAATTTTTTCTCACTCTTGCGATACTTATTTATGACGCCCAGTCCACTATTTTGATCAATTTTAATCCGATCAACCCTGACATAAAGGGAGTGGTGGGTGGGAAAAATGTTACGCCCGCTCTGAATGCTTGACCGACAAAGAATGAATCCAAATAGCGACAACCCGTGCTGAAGTCCTGCCCGCGAAACTATCACGTGACTTCACTACGGAAGGCGATTCCAGCCACCGGAAAATAGTGAAACTATCACGACTTCACTACGGAAGGCGATTTCAGCCGCATGGATAATTGTGTTTTCATTCGACAAGCGAATTAAACTGCATTATCCACGACACTGAAATAAAGAAACCCTCACACCAATTTTGGACCTCTTGTCAGTCATTCAGAAGGAACGCATAATTTATTCGTGCAATGCTTTGAGAAAATTCATTGGAATCAGCCAGCTAATATTTATTGATTTATGGTCAACTTTTTCGCTCATGATAATTACCCGACCGAGCCTCCCAAACAATTACTTGAAAGCCAGTTGCGCCTATAAACCAAAAGTTCCCTTAACAGGGAATGCACTATCTAACGATCGAGAAAATATAAAGACTCCATCTAACAATGGATAGAATATAAAGACTGCATCTAACGATGACAATATAAAAAAGTCGCGGACTTACATATATCAAAAGAAATTAAATGGCTGACCCTTTCTCATTTTCATATTATATTCATATTTAGATTACATGGTGGGCATCAGTAGAAACCAACGCCAAATCTTCTAGTAGGCAAATACCCAAGATTGGAAAGACTAAATAGAATTTATTAATGTAATATATGTATAATTATGTACATTAAATTGATCATTTTAGAAAAATGATCCAAAAAACTGCCAACCAAGTTCCTGGACAAGTCAAGGAACTTGCCAGACTCCGCCCCCTCTGTTTGCAGTTTATGCTTTACATGCCATCTACTCCTCCGCCGTGCTTTGCGGTGAAGAAAATGATTGACGGTTCATTCAACCAATACATTAGCCATGTTATATTTGGAATACCCAAAAGTCTGACAAGTAAGTGCAATAAATACTACTAGGTGATAAAAGGTTTAGGCTTTAACTAGGTTGACGACATGACACTGGATCAACCGACATGAGCATTCGTACTGTTGGAAAGGAATACCTGAATAATTTGTTTATTGGCTAATTCTTCCTATCTTTTGGGTAGATTTACGTGTGCAAAACCCAATGCCAAACAAAGCAAACAACCCCATGATAATTACTTCATTATTGGAATTGTTGGAATTTTTCATCCCTCAGAGCCTACATGTGATGTTCACATGTAGGCCCTACATATGTCACTGTCGACTTCTCATAGCCATTGTTATATTTGCCTAGATTGGAATAACCCAACAAAAGAATATCTGAATAATTTGTTATTGGCTAATTCTTCCTATCTTTTGGGTAGATTTACGTATGAGAAAACCCAATGCCAAACAAAGCAAACATGCCCCATGATTATTAGCCTAGTTCATTATTGGAATTATTTGATTTTTCATCCCTCAAGGCCTACATGTGATGTTCAAATGTAGGCCCTATATGCTCACTGTCGACTTCACATCTTTTGACAAATGCCCATACATGTTTCCTGCCCACTAAGGTGAATTTCCTTTTGTCTCTGGGTGTGACAACTAGGTGACCCTATTTAACATTCTGACGTATATACACCCGGGACATACGCCGTAGAAGATCATACCGTAATTTGATTAATAAATAATATTTATTTCTTATATAGCGCAATTACATCAAAAGAACTCAAGGCGCTTTACAAAACATGGTATTAAATCCACATACATTTGTAAAAAATGAGAAGAATATTTGAGTTTACAATATTTAGAACATACAAAGAGTTCGAGCAAATTAAATATATTAAAGCCAGTTTAAAAAGACAATCAAAATATTGCACAGCGTAAGCCTAAATGGACATGATTGATCAAGATGCAATTAACTGTGAAATATACATTATAAACCACGCAAAAATAGCAAACAATGCACACAGTACATATTGCACAACATAAATGCAACAGTAATTTCGAGATCAAAAAAGCAAGAAGCCATGCAATATGCATTATGCAAAAAATTTAATTTGTCTTCATTTAACATGTTTAATAGACACAATTTAAAACCACAACTCTGTCTTACCAACTTGCGGTGAAGATTTCTGTTCTTTGTTTGTACAATAAGTGCATAAAATACCATAACTTGATAATAAGGATGAATTCTGGACTTAATTTGATAGATCCAACTAAGCAAACTATTTACCTTCCATTTGTTGTGTAAAAATCGCTCTACTACATTTAGCCATTAACTATATATATGTAATATGTTACTATGACTTTTATGCTGCCTCTAAGTGAATACCTAAGTCTATAATAGCCCTTTTGATAGATACCATTAAGAAAGACCTGTAATACTATAAAATTGTTTAACTTAATGGCCATGAAGAGATCTGGTCTTCGTTTGGTAGATACAGGTAAGAAAATATTTGCCTCAAATTTGTTAAATTTCCCAAAAGGTAAACATAATTCATCTTTTTTGTTTTATTCATCTGCCCCCCGTCAATAATATATAGTAATAATAAAGAAACATTTATGAAGCGCTAAAACAGAAGTCGCTAAGCGCTTCCAAGGCATGCCCTAAATACCAAATTATACAACAAATTATAAGTACATCATACATGATAATTCAAATTCAAATTTACATATCAAAATAACATCAAACTACAGAAAGCATGATAAACACACCAAAACTATATAAAGCAGGTAATATTGAAACAAAATTATAGCAATATCATCATAAAATCAATGTACATAAACATATGCCATAGAGTTAAAAAAGAAAACCACCGGGTTTTCGAAAAAAACAGAAGAAACATCCGTGGGCCCGTCACAAAGAGGCCACATTGCACGCTATTATTAAAAATGACGATGCGATAAAGAAGGGGAGAGGTTGCTAGTACTTCACCCTTTATGGATACACAGATCCAAAATACACAAATGGCATGGCATCAACATTTGCGCATAACGTCTGATTTGATGAATAATATTTCAATCCCATTGTTTTCTGCCATAACGCTTGTCGCTATTTGTCCAACTCGCCAAAGTCAAGTTGTTCGATGTGGAATGACCCTTGTTTGTACCAATATATCAAAGATAATTCATGCAATAACATATTTGGTTAGTTGCTACCGAGATAAAACTCGCTAATTTCACCTACTTGCTTTCGGGTCAGTCGAGCGCTTAATGTATGGAATTTTATTAATTGAATGATCCATTGATGGCACCAAAATTATTCTTCCATTCCCTCCAACTGTATCCTTACTATGCTTCCTGAATTGTTTAACCTGGATAGATTGCCAAAGAATTGTATAAGCTCCTTCCACTGATACCAACTTGATATTAAAGTGTTGACCTTTCCATCAAGCTACGATGAGCTGATCTTCGTCTATTGCTCACTGCCAATACCCATCCATAGCCATGTTAGAATTCAGTTCCATAATTGCTGATGCTATTTTTACTTGCACGAAGCACTGCATAATGTGTTAATATTCGAGATGCAATGATACTCAATTTGAAGAAAACACCGTATTTTAATGAAGATGTAGTAGATCCTTTGTTATCTTTGCCTGTACTAAATATAGTTAGCTTGTTGTAGGCCTACATACTATAATTCTCCCCATATAGAAGTTCCTGTTCTTTCTTCTATCGTCCTTCCTTCTATCCCCGTCTCGTAGAATCCATACGACCTGCAATTAAAAGACAGAAGAAAAGGGAAGCAAATCCTGTCTGCAACTTTATAGCCCACACCGAATACTGTATGTCATATACATGTATGTATATTAAGAGCCTCATATATATTCTACACTCCAACTCCTTTATTAATTTATACCACTTTCACTTTCAGACAACCTTTAACCTGCCAAAACTGTGATGAAAACAAATTCTAGTTGATGCCGAAGAATAGCAAATGACATTTTTATTTAGTTTTGTTTTTCGCCAAGACGGAAACACGCATGGCTTCCACAATAAAAATTTTGCGCTAAACTGTTTGAAATTGATAATAAAATTCGCTAAAAAAAAATAAAATAGCCATTAGGCCTATATCCTCAGAGAAATTTTCAAATTCGAACAGATATTTTGAACATGATTTTTAACCTCACCAGTATGGGATTCATAAACATCCATACGTATAACTGTGACAACCCATCATGATATGTTATAGAAATGGCCACCCGCATGATTCATCAATCTTTAGTATTCATGAGTACCAATAATTGTGATAACACATTATAAGAGTGATCACTGTTCATGCTCCATCGACTACGAGTTTATTACTGGCGTGTAAAAAGATTGGTTCTGCGTTCATGAGGTTCTAATTTCTATTGTATTACTTTCTGATGTGACATACACGCATCTATTCAATTCTATGTCACTTCAATCGTGCTTCAATGAACATGGTGCATAACATGATGACCATAGAGGTCGCGTCCCTGAAGTCATGATTAGATTACGTAGGCCTATTTGTATTGTTATAAGAAAATTAACCCAGGTTTTCTACCCATGGCCTCCGAGCTGAAATACAGCAAGATTATAACGTTAGATTGAAATGCAACCTGTATGTACTAAAGTAGTTATCTGGATCTATTCTCCATGGCTAAAACCCAATTATTCACTGCTAATAAAACTGATTAACGGCAAAGTTTAACAAATTTATTGATGAAAGCAAATATCTCACCGATTTATCCCCTGTTGTTAGTCATCGGTCGTTGCCATTTATGTTCCAGCATAAAAAGGTCTCGTAACGCCTGGCCTCCTCAATATAGGCCTACTTGAATCGAGTAATTTACACAAATTTATGCAAACAACATCTTGATTATCTGCTGCCGTCACAGTTTATTCCATGTGAAGAAAGCTGTATTGTATAAGCTTGCTGATTTAATACGGACTCTTCGTTGTCCAATAACCATGATAAATAGAGAGAGAGAAAATGTTACGCCCGCTCTGAATGCTTGACCGACAAAGAATGAATCCAAATAGCGACAACCCGTGCTGAAGTCCTGCCCTTGCGAAACTATCACGTGACTTCACTACGGAAGGCGATTCCAGCCACCGGGAAAATAGTGAAACTATCACGACTTCACTACGGAAGGCGATTTCAGCCGCATGGATAATTGTGTTTTCATTCGACAAGCGAATTAAACTGCATTATACAAATATCAGCATGAGTTTTAAGATGCACACAGCTCACTGTTTTTAAATTCTCCTCATCACAAACAGGATCGTTTGAATTTTGAGTTTCTTTTCCAACAATGTAAATGGATTAGTGACTGGGAATGTGTCTCTGGTCATCCATTGAGGGAATATATTATATAATATTGATAGTCATAAAAAAAATACCAGACAAGTGAAAAGGGCTATCTTTAAAGATGTGTCATTATATATTAAAGCATTTTATGTGTTTAGGTATAGGGGTACATGAAAGTGGGGATGGAAGTTAAAATATAACATGTTAAAATATGACATCTCTGTAGAATCAGAAACACGATTAAGAAAACACCTTCAGGTGCACATAATCTCACGGGTGATTTGATAAGATGTAAAACCGGATAAGGAATAAAGAAAATGAAAATTGCATGAAGTATTTTGCAATCTAATTTACATATTCATGAACATGAAGTTTCATCTGGCACTTAGAGAATAAGCGATAGGAATTTTTATTTTTTGCCTATCCTCTACAGTGTGATAGAGCGACAGGCAGGTCCAATATTTTGAGTAGTGGATGCGGCGCAGCCGTATACACTACTGATAAAAATATTGGACCTGCCTGTCGCCATCATAGGTAGAGGATAGGCAAAATAAAAATTCCTATCGCTTATTCTCATTCTTAGTCAGTTAAATATTATTCGAATAACTGTAAACAATTTTTTTAAAGCAAAAAATAAGTTGCCGTCATAAAAACTCCCCTCATTATAAAATGAACGAAACTTGTTTACAACTTTCATGTATTCTGTTATGCATACTGCTAGCTAGCGTCGCGTATTCCGCACTAGTCTCGCGATACAGCAGCGATACATACGCGCACCTCTACAAGCGTGTAAAGCATTATCAATACGCATGATGACGGGGGGGCGTCTACGGCCTGATAAACAGCACCCGAAATCTTGCGAGTGTCCAATCAAAAATATGCCTACGAACTAGACCACTCCCACTGACTAAGAATATACTTTATTGGATGCATTCTCTTATTTACACAAATTTTCATGAAATTATAATTGATGTTTAAAATCATGTGTTAGAAAACTTGTGATTGATTAAGTGTAATATTTTGTCATATGCAAACTAGATTGTCTTGTATTTAGCATAAGCCAACAAGATATTAAATTTGATATCAGCTATATTTTTAACATTTGATACTTTTGTTTGCTGCTTTATATGCATAGAGTCACAGATGATATCCACTTGAAGTACTCCAAGCATCCATCAATATGCTACATTTATACCTTACATGGTAATGCGTAATAGTTTCAACACCTAGACGCCACAAGTTAATGCCTGTCTCAACTTTCCCGGTGTTCCAAAGTATATAGGATAAAATGAAAACAGTCTATTATACAAATATCAGCATGAGTTTTAAGATGCACACAGCTCACTGTCATTAAATTCTCCTCATCACAAACAGGGTGTTTGAATTCTGAGTTTCTTTTCCAACAATGTAAATGGATTAGACTATACCAGTTGAAATCCATACACTCCTGTGGAAGAAATGTCCTTAATCTCCTTGTACATAGAGGGTGGAGATTTCAAATGGAGTCACCCTTTCAGGTAATCTAATTTGAAATTTCACTCCCTGTGTGGTTGGAGATTTTAAGTTGTGTCTTCAACTGGATTTCAACTGTAAAATGGGCATTTAGTGACTGGGAACATGTCTCTGACCATCCATTGAAGAAATATATTATATAATATAGATAGCCATGAAAAAATACTCCAGACAAGTGAAAAAGGCTATTCTTTAAAGATGTGTCATATATTAAAGCATTTTATGTGTTTAGGTATAGGGGTACATTAAAGTGGGGATGGAAGTTCAAATATAACATATTGAAATATGACATCTTTGTAGAATCTGAAACACAATTAAGAAAACACCTTCAGGTGCACATAATCTCACGGGTGATTTGATAAGATGCAAAACCGGATAAGGAATAAAGAAAATGAAAATTGCATGAAGCATTTTACATTCTAATTTACATATTCATGAACATGAAGTTTCATCTGGCACTATACTTTATTGGATGCATTCTCTTATTTACACAAATTCACACAAAGTTATAATTGATGTTTAAAATCATGTGTTAGAAAACCTGTGATTGATTAAGTGTAATATTTTGTCATATGCAAAGTAGATTGTCTTGTATTTAGCATAAGCCAACAAGATTTTAAATTTGATCTCAGCTATATTTTTAACATTTGATACTTTTGTTTGCTGCTTTATATGCATAGAGTCACAGATGATATCCACTTGAAGTACTCCAAACATCCATCAATATGCTACATTTATACCTTACATGGTAATGTGTAATAGTTTCAACACCTAGACGCCACAAGTTAATGCCTGTCTCAACTTTCCCGATGTTCCAAAGTATATAGGATAAAATGAAAACAGTCTATTATACAAATATCAGTATGAGTTTTAAGATGCACACAGCTCACTGTTTTTAAATTCTCCTCATCATAAACATGATGTTTGAATTCTGAGTTTCTTTTACAACAATGTAAATGGATTAGTGACTGGGAACGTGTCTCTGGTCATCCATTGATGAAATATATTATATAAAATAGATATCCATGAAAAAATACCCCAGACAAGTGAAAAGGGCTATTCCTTAAACATGTGTCATATATTAAAGCATTTTATGTGTTTAGGTATAGCAGTACATGAAAGTGGGGATGGAAGTTCAAATATAACATATTAAAATATGACATCTTTGTAGAATCAGAAACACGATTAAGAAAACACCTTCAGGTGCACATAATCTCACGGGGGATTGATAAGATGCAAAACCGGATAAGGAATAAAGAAATGAAAATTGCATGAAGTATTTTGCAATCTAATTTACATATTCATGAACATGAAGTTTCATCTGGCACTATACTTTATTGGATGCATTCTCTTATTTACACAAATTTTCATGAAATTATAATTGATGGTTAAAATCATGTGTTAGAAAACTTGTGATTGATTAAGTGTAATATTTTGTCATATGCAAACTAAATTGTCTTGTATTTAGCATAAGCCAACAAGATATTAAATTTGATCTCAGCTATATTTTTAACATTTGATACTTTTGTTTGCTGCTTTATATGCATAGAGTCACAGATGATATCCACTTGAAGTACTCCAAGCATCCATCAATATGCTACATTTATACCTTACATGGTAATGTGTAATAGTTTCAACACCTAGACGCCACAAGTTAATGCCTGTCTCAACTTTCCCGATGTTCCAAAGTATATAGGATAAAATAAAAACAGTCTATTATACAAATATCAGTATGAGTTTTAAGATGCACACAACTCACTGTTTTTAAATTCTCCTCATCACAAACATGATGTTTGAATTCTGAGTTTCTTTTCCAACAATGTAAATGGATTAGTGACTTGGAACATGTCTCTGGTCATCCATTGATAGAATATATTATATAATATAGATAGCCATGAAAAAATACCCCAGACAAGTGAAAAGGTCTATTCTTTAAAGATGTGTCATATATTAAAGCATTTTATGTGTTTAGGTATAGGGGTACATGAAAGTGGGGATGGAAGTTCAAATATAACATATTAAAATATGACATCTTTGTAGAATCAGAAACACGATTAAGAAAAACACCTTCAGGCGACACATAATCTCACGGAAGATTTGATAAGATGCAAAACCGGATAAGGAATAAAGAAAATGAAAATTGCATGAAGTATTTTGCAATCTAATTTACATATTCATGAACATGAAGTTTCATCTGGCACTATACTTTATTGGATGCATTCTCTTATAAAAACACAAATTATCATGAAATTATAATTGATGTTTAAAATCATGTGTTAGAAAACCTGTGATTCATTAAGTGTAATATTCAGTCATATATGCAAAGTAGAAGATTGTCTTGCGTTAAAATCTTTAGCATAAGCCAACAAGATGTGGTGTATTAAATTTGATCTCAGCTTTATTTTAAAAATTTGATACTTTCATTTGCTGCTCTATATGCATGTTACCAAATATGCATGTCACCAAATATTGGATTTGGGAGTAGAATGCCAGGAAGACCTGTCCTAACATATATTGATATTCTAGGGCAAGACACACTTAAAGCTACTTAACTGTTTGCCTGTTGACAAACGCATCATTTCAAAGTTCTTTTGTGTTTTCAAGACTCCACAATCTGGCTCAGGACTATCTCACAAATAGCATCACAATTCACAAACCATTAAGACAAGCAGCTCTGGATGTAATTGATCTTGCAACTCCAAAATACAACCGGAAGTTTGACGATGGAGCTTTCAGTGTCTGTGGTCCCAAAGTGTTGAATGACTTTCCTATAACCATGATCCATTCATCATCCACTGTTAGTGCCTTTAAAGCCAGTTTAAAAACTCAATTGTACTAGTTTTCATTGCATATGTTTCCATTTTCTGCATTGCTGTGGCCATTTAGTTTCTAATTTATTTTTGTTGCATGTAAAGCGCATTGCTCATTTTTGGAAATGCATTTTATTAAGCGTCATTTGTATGTAAGACACTGGACTGGAGTTTCCATTGAGAGAGTGATGCAAGACAGAAAGATAGAGAGGGTCATCAAAGTCTGAGGACACCACTCAGACAGACAGCCACTAAACGTGCCTCTCTCTCCAACCACAGGTGTTAAATGGTAACTGACATATTCTTTGGATCATCTATAAACTCCTTTTTTCCACCTGGAATGTTAAGCAGTACCAAAAGAAGAAGATACCAAAAATACTAACCCTTATTTTCTTCTTCACACCCAGCAGAAAAGTTTCTCACAACAGACAAATTCACCTGACATTACTCAAATGTTTGCATCACCAAAAGCTTCAAGTGCAAATGGTAAGTGAATATTAAACCCATGAGAACTACCTGCCGATTGGCCAAAAAGAAGTTTTCATTATCAATTGGCCCAATCACCAACATTGTTAGAATAATTGCACCACTCCAAAAATTGGGGTGAATTATTTGCAAAACTCCATTCTGATTGGTGATTAAAGTGAAGATATCATGTAATTGACCAATCAGAGGCAATGTTAGATCGGCAGGTAGAGCTCAGGGGTTAATCGAATGCCGTTTTATAATGCATTTATATTGCTTTTGTTGTATTGCCTTCAAATGATAAAAAGTCTGCATTGATTGAAAGTTCAGGACATTAATTTTACTTTGAATTTTCATTTTGAAAGACATCATATTGTCAGTTGAAATGCAATTATTATCCTAAGGAAGTCAAATATGTACGGTACTGTCATTGTAGTGTTCACAACAAATATAATTGTGAATGTGCATGCAGGGTTTGTGACATTCCAATGCAATGCATGCATACTTTTTTTATTCTGTCTCTCCCAGATTATTTTTATACAAGAAAATAACAAATAATGACAATGCATATTATTTCAGTTATAACTCATCATTTTTGATTGTATAATGGAAAAGCAAATTTCATTCATTGTGGTTAATTTTCTGCTACTCAAGTCAATAATTGGTGTACTACAACTTCAGGACTACTCTTTTGACATGTCTTTTTGCATTTTTCTCATGTTTTCCAGACCGATCATTCAGCGTGATTAAATGTTTCATCAATTCACATAATATTGTTTTGACATTAAGTTACAAACAGCTGTAGTATGTAATTCCAGAAAGGATTTTTCATTTATATATTTATTCCATTTATACTTTTTTTTTTTTTATTAATTTATTACTTTTATTTCAGATAAGAGAAGTGGAGAAAACTGTGACAAATCCTTTGGAGGGTTTATGATGCCATCTGTAGACAACACAAGGACGAGTTTCAACAATCCATCAGGTAAGCTAATGTACATGGATACACATTCATGTTTACTCTAAGTTAATTAATGCTCTGCCTGCTGGCCATGCGCTTCAACGGAAAAAGTTCAAGTTTTGATTTTTTTTCCTCAAAATATCAAGAGCTATCTTAAGAACTACTCAACCAATACTAGGCTTGTTTGTACTCATTTTAATGCAATTTTCATGCTGATTCCAAATTTGGTCATAAAAATTAACATTTCTGAATTTTTTTAATTTTTAATTTTTTTTAAAACTTGTCGTCTGCAGTCGACACCTGTGCGAAGAGAGTTAATACTGTAAATACAGTCTTTTAATTATTGAACAGTGACTAATTGAAATAAGACATGATAATTTGAAAGAAATCACAGAAAAGTAAGAGAGACTGATGATAACTGTCAGAGAAACTGATGATAGCTGTCAAGAGAAGATACATTCATCAGCTTAATGCAAGAAGGTCATAAATGCAAACTAATAACAAAAAGAAATGGGAGAGTTTCTTCTTATTTCAGATTTTTTTACTTTGGTTTTCAAAATTACCGTATTTCGTCGAATAAACGCCCCCGGGCGTTACATTTTCCCAAGGGGGGGCGTTTATTAGAGGTCATTTTTAGCACAAAAATTCCCGTTAAAATCATTAGGTAA
Source organism: Amphiura filiformis (assembly GCF_039555335.1). NCBI lineage: Eukaryota > Metazoa > Echinodermata > Ophiuroidea > Amphilepidida > Amphiuridae > Amphiura > Amphiura filiformis. The sequence continues at coordinate 44,544,812 of NC_092646.1, forward strand.
CCTTAAAAGTCACGCTAAAATGACGAACTATGACCTTTTGACACTGACTTTTGGTTCACTTCCGGGTTCGGATGCACTGTTTACATATATTTCTTCATGATAAAAAGTTTGTTGAAAATTTCCTTGCCATTTGTTAGTATTTTTTCTGTGTTCTAATACCATTATACTACAAGTGTCTACCCCCTTGTAAAGATGCAAGCAATATTTAAAATAAATAGCGCCATCATTGTACAACGTTACTTAAAAATGGCAAAATTTTACATAACATCAAACAACTGTGAGAGAAATTAAGGGACAAATTAAAATGGTAAGGGAGGACAGTTTTTATGGTCTACTTAGCTCAGCAATGCTTTGCTGGCTTCGATAGCGCATTGTATCGGAGAGGTACCCGGCTTTTATCAGAGCCCAAACCCATTAAAGCCTGTAGCAAACTCTGTCAGGATCCGCTCAATTGTACACAGCGCTCCGATGCCACACTTTGACCAAATATCGATCGAATCTATTTTACGACCATGCTTGAATTAACAACCCCTTGAAACCTAATTGACTTTCTATTGACCTTAAAACACGACCCCAGACATGCTTATTTAATGACCACTTGAGTAGTTGATAAGTGGGTCGTTATGTACTTACTGAACACAAAAGAAATTGATTATGGTTTTACCATCGACCGTGTTTTTAATCCTGCTGCTCTGCTGAACGCTCCGATAGATATCAGCAAACTCGTATACTGTTCGCTTGTTCCTATCGAACGCTCTAGCGTACATGAACCATTATCGAAGACAGCAAAGCATTGCTGAGATAAGTAGACCATAAAACTGTCCTCCCTAAGAGATACTAAGAAGAAATGGTTACAGAGGGTGAGTGGAGTAAAAGAAGATGGGGTAGATATAAACATGGAGAGGGAGAGAGGAAAAATAAACATGGAGAGGGAGAGAGGAAAAACTGCATAAAAACAGTCAAGAAAGGATGAATAGCAAATAAGAGGATCTAGAATGAAGAGAAGAGAAAACAAAGAGAAGAGATGAGGAGAAGAGAAACAAGAGAAGAGCGGACAGATGAGTCTAGTGGAGAAGAAAAGAGGAAGAACTATGATTAGATTGATAGAAAAAACAGTATAATACTCAATTTATGAAAATAGAAGATGAAGAAGAAAAGCAAATTTGAATTATGATGAAGGGAAGAGAGAAGGCAGACAGTTTGCCTTAGCTTCATAAAGTCATCTAAATCATACTTTCTTTGCCTTGTATCATTTATTTCCAACCATTGCATATATAAGTTGTGTCTTGTGTTGTCTTACATCCTACTTGGTTGATCTCATTCTTCATTATTTAAAATTAATATTGTCACAATGAAATCTACAGTATCGTTTTAAGACCAATCACTGTCCCCATGATACATATATATTAATAAATAGCATGCTTTGCATTTGCAATTGGAAAGTGTCAGTAAGCATAAAGTGAGGTACCCACCTGTGTCACACAGGTAGAAATTTTAGACAAGAGTGCGAGAGATAGAATCGATAAGAAACACACAAAAAAAACCCGACAGATAAATAGATAACAAAGACAAGTACTTGTATGTTCCACATGTATCAACTTGATTTCCACTGTGGAATAGTTATCCACTTTTCCCCTAGGAATACATGACTGAAATAAGTCGATCGGTGCATTATTTTAGTAGTACATCATTTTCTTGCCTATTTTTAAAGTATCCAAGTATATTGTAATCCTCAAAACCTTGTGGCATGTCGGTATAAATCATAGATCAGTTGGCAAATGAAGAGTAAGAGAAATAGATGGTGTAAATCTGATCAAAGAGAGACTCATGATAAGGGCCTGCAAGGTCGATGCCTTTGGTTGTTTGTTAGTGATAAGAGCAGACAGTATCAGGCGCATCTTTCTCATACTAACCCGCTAGATGATATAGTGTGCCATATATATCTATGCTTGGTGGATATCTTCACTGTTATACTGCAAGCACCATCAAACTATGTTTTGTATATCATGTTTGTGAGTCATTTAATTCTAATCTGATATTAATCTTGTTTAGATTTCTCATTTGGTTACATTTGTGTCTGTGATGTTAATGTATTTGAATGTTGTTGAATGATGAAGAGAAATGTTCTTAATATAAAGAGGCATATAGACAAATGAATAAGTAGTTGCATGCACACATACATACATGTACACCCCACCAAACTCACACACATATTCAAATAGGAATAAAGAAAAGCAAATGGGAGTTGTGCCAGAAATGGAAAGTAAAGAAACACATGATGGGAAGAAATACAAATCTGTATAAGTAAAGGAAAAAAACATGGAAAGGATAGAAGCCAGACAAGCTAAATGTCATCAAAATTCATTTAGTCTGGATGAAATCTAGAGCATCTTTCTAAGACCAATCACTGTCCACACGATACATGTATATTTTAATAAATAGCATGATTTTCAATTTGAAAGTGTCAGCAAGCATGAAGTGAGGTACCCACACAGATAGAAATTATAGGTAAGAGTGCGAGAAGATGAAATCGATAAGAAACACCAAAAAACAGACAGATAAATAAATAACAAAGACAGGTTACTCTTATGTTCCACATGTATCAACTTGATTTCCACTTTATCCTCTTTCCCCTAGGAAGACATCACTGAAATAAGTCGATCGGTGCACTCTTTTAGTAGTACATCATTTTCTTGCTTGTTTTTAAAGTATCCAAGTATATATTGTAATCCTCAAAACCTCGTGGCATGTTGGTATAAATCATAGATCAGTTGGTGAGTGAAGAGTAAGAGAAATAGATGGTGTAAATCTGATCAAAGAGACTCAAGATAAGGGCCTGCAAGGCCTTTGGTTGTATGTTAGTGATAAGAGCAGACAGTATCAGGCATCTTTCTCATACTAAGCACCATCACACAGTGTTTTGTATATCATGTTTGGGAGTCATTTAATTCTAATCTGATATTAATCTTGTTTAGATTTCTCATTTGGTTACATTTGTATCTGTGATGTTAATGTATCTTAATGTTGTTGAATGATGAAGAGAAATGTTCTTAATATAAAGAGACATGTAGATAAATGAACAAGCAGTTACATGCACACACACCCCTACATATACACCCCATACAAACTCGCATATTATGACCAATCACTGGCCACACGATACATGTATATATTAATAAATAGCATGCTTTGCATTTGCAATTGGAAAGTGTCAGTAAGCATAAAGTGAGGTACCCACCTGTGTCACACAGGTAGAAATTATAGACAAGAGTGCGAGAGATAAAATCGATAAGAAACACCAAAAAACAGACAGATAAATAAATAACAAAGACCGGTTACTCTTATGTTCCACATGTATCAACTTGATTTCTACTGTGGAATAGTTATCCGCTTTCCCCCTAGGAAGACATGACTGAAATAAGTCGATTGGTGCACTCTTTTAGTAGTACATCAATTTCTTAAAGTATCCAAGTATATATTGTAATCCTCAAAACCTCGTGGCATGTCGGTATAAATCATAGATCAGTTGGTGTATGAAGAGTAAGAGAAATAGATGGTGTAAATCTGATCAAAGAGACTCAAGATAGGGGCTTGCAAGGTCGATGCCTTTGGTTGGTTGTTAGTGATAAGAGCAGACAGTATCAGGCATCTTTCTCATACTAACCCGCTAGCTAATATAGTGTGCCATATATCTCGGTGGATGTCTTTACTGTTATACTGCCCACACCATCCCACAATGTTTTGTATATCATGTTTGTAAGTCATTTAATTATAATCTGATATTAATCTTGTTTAGATTTCTCATTTGGTTACATTTCTAGGTTACATTTGTGTCTGTGATGTTAAAGACCCATTCAGTGATCCCAGCGAAAGTGTAAAAAATTCAAATTGTTTATAAATTGCTTAAAAGTGAAGGATAAGTCATTCAAATTGTCATTTGGTATTTTTGAAATGAAACATTTGGCAAAACGCAAAGAAAACAGCAGTATTAACAAAGTTGAAGCCCCATTCAAATACATGTAGCTAATTTAGATACTGTCAGTATCTAAATTACAGATTCATGTAAATTATTTTTGTCTTAATACACGGCTTTCGGCTGAACCACTAGCAGGCTATGTTTACATATTTATGATAATGACAAAGGTACCAAAATCTGAATTTTGATGATTTTTACGATCGTCCAGATGAGAAAATCACTGAATGGGCCTTTAATGTATCTTAATGTTGTTGAATGATGAAGAGAAAACTTCTTAATATAAAGAGGCATGTAGTCAAATGAACAAGCAGTTGCATGCACACATATATACATGTACACCCCACCAAACTCTCATACATCTTGAAATAGGAATAAAGAAAAGCAAATGAGAATTATGCCAGAAATGGAAAGTAACAAAAAACATGATGGGAAGAAATACAAATCTGTATAAAGTGAAGGGGAAAAAAGTTAGAAAGGAGAGAAGGCAGACAAACTAAATGTCATCAAATTTAATTTAGTCTTGATGAATTCTGCAATATCTTTTTAAGACCAATCACTATCCACACGATACATGTATATTTTAATAAATAGCATGATTTGCAAGTTGAAAGTGTCAGCAGGCATAAAGTGAGGTACCCACACAGGTAGAAATTATAGATAAGAGTGCAAGAAGATGAAATCGATAAGAAACAGCAAAAACCAGACAGATAAATAGATAACAAAGACAGGTTACTCTTATGTTCCACATGTATCAACTTGATTTCCACTGTGGAATAGTTATCTGCTTTCCCCCTAGGAAGATATGACTAAAATAAGTCGAGGTGCACTCTTTTAGTAGTACACCATTTTCTTGCCTATTTTTAAAGTATCCAAGTATATTGTAATCCTCAAAACCTCGTGGCATGTCGGTATAAATCATAGATCAGTTGGTGAATGAAGAGTAAGAGAAATAGATGGTGTAAATCTGATCAAAGAGAGACTCAAGATAAGGGCCTGCAAGGTCGATGCCTTTGGTTGTTTGTTAGTGATAAGAGCAGACAGTATCAGGCGCATCTTTCTCATACTAACCCGCTAGCTAATATAGTGTGCCATATATATCTATGCTTGGTGGATATCTTCACTGTTATATACTGCAAGCACCATCACACAGTGTTTTGTATATCATGTTTGGGAGTCATTTAATTCTAATCTGATATTAATCTTGTTTAGATTTCTCATTTGGTTACATTTGTATCTGTGATGTTAATGTATCTTAATGTTGTTGAATGATGAAGAGAAATGTTAATAAAGAGACATGTAGATAAATGAACAAGCAGTTCCATGCACACACACCCCTACATAATACACCCCATACAAACTCGCATACATCTTGAAATAGGAATAAAGAAAAGCAAATGGGAATTGTGCCAGAAATGGAAAGTAAAGAAAAACATGATGGGAAGAAATACAAATCTGCATAAGTGAAGGGAAAAAAATTTGGAAAGGAGAGAAGCCAGACAAGGTAAATGTCATCAAAATGAATTCTTTTTATGACCAATCACTGGCCACACGATACATGTATAATATTAATAAATAGCATGCTTTTCATTGCAAGTTGAAAGTGTCAGTAATCATAAAGTGAGGTACCCATCTATGTGAAACAGGTAGAAATTATAGACAAGAGTGCGAGAGATAGAATTGATAAGAAACACACACAAAAAAACCGACAGATAAATAGATAACAAAGACAGGTTACTCTTATGTTCCACATGTATCAACTTGATTTCCACTGTGGAGTACGTAGTTATCCGCTTTCCCCAAGGAAGACATGACTGAAATAAGTCTTTCGGTGCACTCTTTTAGTAGTACATCATTTTCTTGCCTATTTTTAAAGTATCCAAGTATATTGTAATCCTCAAAACCTTGTGGAATGTCGGTATAAATCAGTGTTGTAGTCGAGGACCTCATGTCCGAGGCCAAGGCCAAGGCCAAGGACTTGGTGTCCGAGGCCAAGGCCAAGGACATGGTGTCCGAGGCCAAGGACAACCCTCCGAGGCCAAGGACATTTGTCACCGAGGCCAAGGCCAAGGACCAAGGACTTTCATAATAATGAACCATACTAAACCACGCCCGATCGGGGGATCATATTATTGTCAACCAGGGCTTGAAATAAGCAGGAGCAAGGGGCAAATTTACCCCTGCTAAAAGGCAAAATGCCCCTGGTTCTGAAACAGAACTGTGTGTATTTGTATAGACCAGGGGCAATATTTACACAAAAACACCCAAAATTGCTCCTGGATCTGAAATCCTTATTTCAAGCCCTGTTGTCAACATAAGGTAATTTTATATGCACATTAAATAATGCTGAACGATAATCCTATTTATAAAACTCTATCAAATAAAAATGCCTAATTAATTGGGGCTCTTTATCCTACAACCATGGCCAAAATGTGTTGGGACACTTATGGAAAACGTACACTATAGTATGACCTTATTTCCGTTATTATTAACGTGATAAAGTGGAGGTTTCTTTGGTGTCAAGCCTAAACACTTTCCTAACACCCCAACCTCCCCTTCCCCACCAATCAATGTTGGGTGCCACAAGGCTCGTGTGACCAAAAAAGTCGAATTCAACATTGATCGGGGGAGTGGGGGGCTTATTTACATTATCCTATCAAACCGTCCCAACACTTATGGCCAGCATTGTAGTTTAAACCAACAAAACACAAGTAGGCCTATGTTGTATTTTCAAACTTGTTCATTATATCGCGTTGTTTCTTAGTTTTACAATGTATCTACACTCTCAGAAAATATGGTTCCAATTAGAACCTTTTTGTTCTCTATATAGAACCCCTAAGAATTAAACCCTTAAAAATGGTTCTTAAAAACTCAAGAACCCCTAAAGGTTCTTAAAGGATCCCTTAAAGGTGCTAAACAACCTTTATAGAACTCTTTTTGGTTCCTTGTAGAACCATCAAGGGTTCCTTATAGAGGACAAGTGAAGAACCCTTTTAGAACCCATTTTTCTGAGAGTGTAGACGAGATGCATCCATAACGTAGTGAAGATTACAATATAACACGCTTTTATGTGTTTGATCCGCATATCTACCATTATTTTTGATGTCAAAAAGCTAGATAGTGGTGTAGATTTCTTGTTGACATTGGGGGGAGGGTGGAGTTGGAACATTTTCTTGAAGTAATGTGAATCCAGCCCCTTTTGGCGACAAAATAGGTATATGGTACAAAAACGCGTGTAGTGCGCAAAAAAAAAAAAAATTGCCACATTGAAGCAAAACAGGTGAAATATAGTTCAAAAGTGGAATAAATTTGCACGAAGCGCACAAAATTTGGCACTTTGGGGGCTAAAATGGCCAAATATGAGGTTAATTTGGTCAGAAACCCACATACAGGCATCAACATTGGACCATCCCCCGTGACAAAATATTGGGGGATTTATCCCCCCATCCCCCCGGAATCTACTACAATTGCATGGTTTCCCCATGTGCGAGGAGAGCTTTGATCTGGCAGTATGCATGAATGGGAATTGAACCAGTCATATAACATTGCGTAAAGTTATGTATGTAATTCTTCCTTTCATTTCATGCCAGTTCGAGGCTTTCCTTGGTGGAACCGTGCAATAGGCGAATGGTATAATATGTGTGACAAAGCAGCCTAAAATGGGCATCTATCTTAAGATCAAACACAGCAATATCATGATATGTAGCTGATGAAATTAACCAAAATAGATCAAATTAGTTTGATCACATTTAATCGAAACGCGTCCTACAATAGCTTCTAATGAGTTTCTTAAAATATTTAAAAAACCTCTTCTCTATTTGATATTCCTATTTTAGGAATCATATTGGCTGAGTGGAATTTTAATTAATAATAAAGCCACATTTTTGGCCTCCATGTGCAAAAAGCAAAGATGATAGTTAAGAGTGCACCAAAATAAATAAATATTTTTGTATTTCAATCAGGTACAATAAAAAGCTATTCTTGTCATGTTTCTCTAAAAGGTTCTTGATAACTAAACAGCAGATTGTATTTTATAACTCTATCACTCATTTGCCTGCATTTTTGATGATTTTGCCTGTCCTTGTCGTGTCCCTTGTTGTTGAGGACCAAGGACTTTGAGGTCCGAGGCCAATGCCAAGGACTACTCGTCCGAGTCCAAGGACTACATGTCGGAGGACCAAGGACTTCACAACCTGTCCTCGAGGAGTCCTTGAGGCCAAGGACAGTACTCGAGGACTACAACACTGGTATAAATCATAGATCAGTTGGTGAATGAAGAGAAATAGATGGTGTAAATCTGATCAAAGAGAGACTCAAGATAAGGGTCTGCAAGGTCGATGCCTTTGGTTGTTTGTTAGTGATAAGAGCAGACAGTATCAGGCATCTTTCTCATGCTAACCCGCTAGCTAATATAGTGTGCCATAGGTGGATATATCTTTACTTTTATACTGCACACACCATCCCACGATGTTTTGTATATCATGTTTGTGTGTCATTTAATTATAATCTGATATTAATCTTGTTTAGATTTCTCATTTGGTTACATTTGTGTCTGTGTGGGGGGATATGATATTAATGTATCTTAATGTTGTTGAATGATGGAGAGAAAGGTTCTTAATATCCAGAGACAGGTGAATACAAAAGGATACTATACTGATGGCAATTTGCAATCAATGTCGCTTGCCAGGTCTTACTATGCCAGTGTCATGAGAAGAGCTCTGTGGAAGAGACAGGACCGAATTTTAAAGGCATGGATAATTTATTAATTTATGTAAGAGTCACATGTTTGTACCAACCACAGAACAGAGTTTCACCTATAGTCTGTATATCCTATCTACCTTGAGTCACTGGCACTAGCTTTGAAGTTCAGCATGTGCTGCGTTGGCTTAGCGTAGTTTCTTGCGTATACATATGCGGCATGTTGATCGTGCGCTTAATAAAAGTATGTACACGCACCAAGCAACGATAAGCTAGCGCAGAACACACTGAAAGCTAATGCCGGTGACTCGAGGTAGATATACAGAATACAGTAAATAAATAATTAAGGTACCAGTTACGTTCACCCCCTGTATATCCTGAATAAAGGCAGATCTGTCACAATTGGAACCAGCAGCCAATAGCTGCATCTTTTAGCTCAAATTTAAGACCTCATTTGTTGAAATTGTTCAAGAAATAAAGACACAACGATCCAAAAACCCAAGGAAGATGAAAATTTAAAAGTTGCAGTTTGCCACATTACATGCCCTATTGATTTGTACACAAAGCGTTCGCGAACAAGAGAAGTAGCGCTGTGCTTTCATTGATTAGCACGAAAAACTAGCGTTGTGCTTTCAGTGATTAAAACACAAAAGTGCAACTTTTTATTTTGTATCTTCATTAGGTTTTGGATCACCGTTTCTTAATTCTTAACCAATTTTAACAAATAAGGTCTTAAATCAGAGCTAAAGAGTACAGGCTTTGTTTGCTTGTTTTAATTTTGACACATTTGTCATTATTTAGGATATACAGGAGTGAACACAACTGGTACCTTAATTATTTTGCTAACTGTATAGTAGCTCCACATTCACACCAGTTTAAATTTAACACATGTAAATCCACATGAATATTGACATTGACACAAAATTTACACATCATATTCATATGTAATTAAAATTATAACTTAATATTATCAGTACATTTAGATGCATGCTTTATTAAGGGGAGGCATAGGACATGGAAAGTGGAAAAATGGCTATTTTGACCATTTTAGTTTCTTTTGAATTTCAAATTGTGCATATTTTGATACTTAATATGTTTTTTATTTGACTTAAATCGGACATTTAGATCAAAAGTTATGGCTGTTTTAACCGAAAGAAATTACGCGAAATTATTTTCTCCTATACTAATGCGTGTGTTGTATTTCTTTGTATTTTATTGTTTTTCAAGGTGCGATATTTAAGAAAATTTGGTGCAGCTTTTTTTATTCTTTAATTGCTAAAATTGTTGTGGTTATAACAGAAATAAGTTTTTTATCAATCTCATTTGCATAATTTTGTCTGAATTTACATAATTACTGTTTCTAAACATAAAATGCCCTTTTTAGCCACTTGTCGTTTCGCGTTATTTCAAACCTTGCGCGCAGTTTTTTACCCACAACCACTCATCCGATTGACTTAAAATTTTGCATGACGGTTGAAAATACATTTATCTGCAAGGCTAATTTCAAGATTTTTGTTTACTTTTTAAAACACGCATTTGTGTGGGATTTTTGACAAATTATGTAATTCTGGAAAATGCGGATGCGAAGCGAGAACATACTTTTCATTTTTTCTCTTCATAGAATTGTCAAAAGTACTTTGAAGTACATGCATGCCAAAAATGAAGTAAAAAATAATTTCAGAAAATGTTTAAAACTGCGCGTTCAACAACCTTGAAAAATCCAATATGGCCGCCGTTGCCATGGCAACGAACAACACAGCGCAGATAAAAACGTATTAAAATGAATCGCAAGGTAAATATACATTTACCTATCCCGATTTGGATGTGATTGAGCGTTTATTTTAGAAAATCACCTTCAAGTCCTATGCCTCCCCTTAACTTTATTGAAAAGATTACTAGTCTGATATTTTGTGTACTTTAGCTTGCACAATAATTTATTCAAGAGTCACAAAATGGCGTCTCATATGTACTGACGGTACTGTCCTCACACTAGCGCCGGAGTATCTCCTGCCTGATTCAAACTCATCACATCTACACACTCATATAAGCAAATTTACAAATGTACCACTCACCAACCTTACACACCCTCCATGTGTAAACAATGGAAATCATGGACATCATCCCACCCTATAGAGTTTTTACTATCCAACTGAGGACATAATTTTCAGTTTTAGATTTCATTTCAGATTTAACTATCTAAGGTGTGGACCAAACCTACACCAGCAACTCAGTCAGTAGCTATTACTAGTATTTATTATTAGGCCAAAAAAAAATTTGTTGTGTTGCCCTCCCAAGCCTAAAATCTGGTAGTACAGCCGGCGGATTTTTTTTTTTTTTTCTTTAACAACTCAACCATTTCATACCTACTATTTCACAGTAACATGAGTGAAGAGAGGCATGCATAATATTGGCTGTATTTTCTACCCAATGTTGAATATTTTATTGAAGTAAATATTAATATTAAGACCCTTCACAATTAATTCTTAGTTTACTATATAAAGATTTTAAAAAAAAGGCATGATCGAGGTAACTTAATTATTAGTTATTTATTACTTATTATTTTCTTCATTTTGAAACAAGTGGTCACAGCCCAATATCAACATCTTGCATGGTACATTTTGGCATTGCAGATCATATTGCAATTATGGTTGATTTTATACATTGATAATAATATGTGTTATTTGTTTGTTCAGGATTCATGATCAAAGTAAGAAAGTAGCAAATTAATGTAACAAAAATGTCATTTAACAGAGAAAATGACAGATAAAAATCAAATAATTAAATATTTTGCAATTCTCAATTTTTGATGCGGATGGGAAATAGGAAACTCAAAACCAATTGTGAAGGGCCTAACATCCATGTTGTTGGGATTCAATGAGTAAGTCCTACTATCCAATTAAAGTGCTGGCTTGGGGCACAATCTTTTTAGTGAACATCAGGGATCGGGGAATAGGCTTGGGGGTACATGTATGATATAAAAAAAAACATTTGTTAAAAAAAATTATTAAAAAAAAAAAAAAAACCGGGCCCAGATTTTCGCGATTTTGACCCGGCCGCGGAGGGCAACACAACATTTTTTTTTGCCTTATATATGCTGTTTTGGATCTAGAAACACCACCCAGCTGTGGATGTCCATGGTTCCTGTAGATCCACTGTTACACATGGATTTCTCATGTGCATATTCTTGCCATTGCCTATAATCATACACTCCGCCCCATACACACCCCTGTCTGTGTTTGCCTCCAAACGTGGACATTGTGTTTTGCTATCTAACCGAGGACGTGTGTATGATGTTTTCATCGCCTAACCGTGGACTAAAATGGCGGATTTTTTGTGTGTATAATACGAAACGGAATTTTAGCCATCACCCTGCGGACGGTAGTTTTTACACGTGTGGTCCTCGGTTTCAGGCAAATAGCGTTTAAAGCATCTAGCATGCATTTGAGGTCTTTTGCAGCAGTTTGAGACCGAGGACAGTCCTCGGTTGGAAGTAGGTCCACAGTTTAGGGTGAAAAATCTTGTGTGTGTCCTCGTTTGTCGGCAAACACGTACGCACACCTATAGTTCCAGTGGTAAGACCTATCAACAGTTGACCATGACCCGCAGTGTGGACCCACGTTATACTTTTAAACTATAGACAAATCATGGACTGACCCAATAGCCCTATACTGCTATAGATGACACTTGTGAATTATCAACAGTTGGTTATATGTCCACACTTTATTAGAATGTAATGGGAAAAAGAAAACCTACCTTGCCAAAACTTCAAAATTGAGATTCATTGACCTGATTTTGCTTTATCAGATCACACATTTGTGAAATTTATACTGTTTGTGATACATTGTCTACTCAGTTACTTACTCACAGGAGTATCTCACACACTTTCTTTACAATATCCGTGGTTTAATTCTGATAAATTATTCACACACAAGTAATCTGATAAGATATTGCCATATATGTCCAAGAAACCTCTGCAAAACACCTGGATTTAAATAATGTACAATTCTAGTGAATAGAATGCAGCAAACAAAATACAGATATAGTCTTTCTCATTCTTTACTGATTCCTATGAAACCCTCACCACTATTTATGTCTTGTGTAGTAAGAGTGTGATTTAATCTTGCCTCAGTAAGTAAGCGCAGCAAAATAAGAGAAGAAATGCCAAATTATATCCCTTGTTGTACGGTAACATACCTTGGAATGCCAGCGGCTACTTAAAGGTTGTACTTTACTTAATCCTACTGTAGTACTGTTGTAGATTTGTGCAAGTCAATTGAAGAGCCAAGTATCTTTACTTCACTCATGGTGTTTGAATGATGATGACTTCCCTTTCTTTTCTCTTTCTCTATCCCTTTCTCCCTCTACTGTTTAGTCACCTTTATCCTGTCTCTCTCTCCTTCCCTTCATCTCTCTCTCTTCCAGTCTCCTCCTCTCTATGTGGCCCATATTATATAATTCCCTTTCTTTCTCTCACTCTTTATCCCCCTTTCGTTTTTGATAATCAATTTAAATCAACAATTTGACATCAACCTACCTCTCAGAGTAACTGCCAATAGTTTGTTTGCTAAATGTTGTTCTCGGTTTTGTGTGCAACAGGTGTTTTCCAATTTCAACATCTGAAGAGTTTGTTTCCAAAAGGCATTAAGTCCAATAGCTGCCTTGTGTCACATTTTTCTGGTATATTTTTACATTTTAAAGGTTAAATGACATCTAACAATTTACCTATTTTCAATATCATTTCTTTTATATTTATTGTTTTCTTATTTGCATGTGAGAGGTTAAAGACATTTGCATTTATTCTTTTAAAGATAACCAAAAAATGTTATAACTATTCTACTGCTCCAATGTTATTAGATTGGCATGGTTACTGCTACTCTTAGAAATAACTTCAAATAAAAAAAAAATCCACAGAGCAGCCTTTAGACTTAATGCCATTTGGAACCAAACTCTTCAAGTGTTGGTGATGTAGAGTCACATTTAGAGGTGAGCGCTACATACTGCAATCTGTAACTCAACAAAATGTATATTATTGCACTTAACCTGAATATCTACTATAGTACAGTGTTATCTTTCCGTCGTTTTATCTTTTCAGTTTCTGTTTCCGTATCCGTAATAGTTTTTGTAAGTCATTGTTATTCTGAAGTGGTAGTCTCCCAGGTATGACCAATCTTTTATTCTAGCCTTTTGTTAGTTACTGAAAATTTGAAGCTCGTGAATTTCAGTTTTCGTTTTGGTAAGTTATATTGATTTTTTACATAAAACCTCGAGATGTGCGGTTGGGTGCTAATCTAGACAAAAGAAGAGTCTAAATTTTACGGTCCTAAATTCAGCGGAAATTGTATGCGGCTTCAATTGACTTGTGTTTGGTGTATATGCACTTACGCCTAGACGTAAGTGCCTGGTAAAATTGTCTTGCATTGGAATATATACTAACCATATTGCCAAGTTATAAGCAAAAGTTTTTCATATTGGCGATGAAACGAGCGTCTAAAATAGTCAAATATCTCCCAATGAGGCGCGTACAAGTGGTGAGTTGGTAATCATGTTTTATATTGAAATGCAATACAAAGGAATTGCATTGGAGCAAAGATAATGTATTCTATTCATTCGTACCAATGGTAAGCTAATCTGATAATTGGTTGGGTCTATATGCAAGGCTCGGGTTTATTTTAAATGTTTATATTTTTGCAGAGCTTATTTTCAGTCATGGATCATACTGATAAATTTCGCAAGGGATGGAGAGGGAGAGAGCTAGGGAGGGAGGGAAATACTTGAGACTGAACAGGTGAGAGTGGGAGGTGCTTGGAAGAAAGAGAGGAGAGGAGAGACTGAAAGACTAGAAAGAGAAGAACTCGAGAGGAGTGAGTAGGGACTGGGGAGGGAGTGGGGAGACTGATCATGGGGGGGGGGCAGGAGGAACAAAATAGGGAGATAGACATTGATGGAAGGGCGACACTGTGGCCATGCACAAGTGCTTTGGGGTTCGACAGGCTCATAAGCGGACCTTTTGTGATTTTAGGGCTTATTTGCAACGCTTTTACAGAAAAAAGTGGATTTTGTTATTCGGATTGGCATGCATTTTGTGAAATTAATGTAGATCAATTTACCAATGTTAAAGAGAGAGGGCGCTAGGCCATTAAAAACACTGGTGTTAACATAATCTTTTCTCGCGGTTTTATTGACATAAGCAATCACCTGTATTGAAATAAGCTGATTGGTACTACATCTTCTCTATTCAGAGTTAACAAATGAAGTCAGATTACAGTAACTTACTGAATCCCTTGCGTTTTCGTATCTGAACAAAAGACTTACGGAAACTGAAAAGATAAAAAGACCCTTTGTCTTAATTTTAGTCCTGACACCCTCCAAATAATACCCTCTTGCTATGCTGACTTTCCACTCTGTAAAGATACCACTAATACATTTTGTATATAATCATGTGTATGAGGTCTGATAAAGATCTATTCATTATTGTCTGTTTTGAGCAATTTGTTGAGAATACAGCTCAACTGATCATACTTTTCCTACATTCGACCTTGCATGATTTTTGAGTTGACACAGTCATGAAAATAACTATAGATACTTGACAGACCATTATTAGGTATCTGATGGATCAGTGAAGATAAGAAGGGATTATAATATATCTGTAACCTTGATATTATAGTACATCTCGAGGTAAAAGTGCAATGGACATGTTTTCATTTTATGTTTCAAATATCCCGCATGAAAATTGAGTATTTAACCCAAAATGGAAAATGGAACAATTTATTGGAAATCTGTTTAACAGATTTTTTTGACATCTTTTTCTGCACTGTATTATACCTAAATTAAGAAATTTGATAAATATTCAAAGAAAATATAGGTCATCCAAAAACTGTTGATTTTTACACATTTTGGGGCAAAAAAGGAAAAATAAGCAAAAATATCAAAATCTGTCTTAACAGCTTCATTCATCAAGTCATAACAAACGGCCTACATGCTTAATTTCTAATAAAATATTGAAATTGTGAAAATATAGGTATTTATTGATTTTCATGTTTTTTTTGCAAATATGCTAATAATATGCAAATTATGAAATTGCAAAATAAAGTTTCTACATAGCATACATCTTTCAAGTGTGATGTTCAAAATGACAGACATCAAAAAGAGATTCGATGAAATGTAAAGGTGTAGTAACAATTTTGGCATGGACTGTCTGGTTAGGCAAATTACGGTAAGTTGAGCTGTATGGTTGATGAAATACTGATGTCAATAGGAGATGACCTATTGAAGACCAGGGCTCATGCTTAACTTTGTTAACTATTTGTTTTTGCTTTGAGTTGGACAAATTGCTGTGTTTTATAACTTACCCGCCATTATTTCAGCTAGCCTGGATATGTTTTCTTATTTGTTTGTTGCTTTACAATCCTCTGTTAAGGTAGAAACTATCTACTGCTGATATTGGTGTTGATGAAGTATGTTGGCTATCTACTGCTGATATTGGTGTTGATGAAGTAGGTTGCTACCTACTGCTGATATTGGTGTCGATGAAGTAGGTTGCTATCTACTGCTGATATTGGTGGTGATGACGTAGGTTGCTATCTACTGCTGATATTGGTGTCGATGAAGTAGGTTGCTATCCACAGCTGATATTGGTGTCGATGAAGTAGGTTGCTATCCACAGCTGATATTGGTGTTGATGAAGTAGGTTGCTATCTACTGCTGAAAGTAGTGTTGATGAAGTAGGTTGCTAGCAACTGCTGATATTGGTGTTGATGAAGTTGTTTGCCATCTACTGCTGATATTGGTGTTGATGAAATAGGTTGCTATCTACTGCTGATACTGATGTTGATGGAGTAGGTTGCTATCTACTGCTGATATTGTTGTCGATGAAGTAGGTTGTTATCTACTGCTGATATTGGTTTTGATGAAGTAGGTTGCTATCTACTGCTGATAAATTTACTGTTGATGAGGTTGGCTATCTACTGCTGATATTGGTGTTGATGAAATAGGTTGCTATCTAATGCTAATATTGGTGTTGATGAAGTAGGTTGGCTATCTATTGCAGATATTGGTGTTGATGAAATAGGTTGCTATCTGCTGCAGATATTGGTGCTGATGAAGTAGGTTGCTATCTACTGCTGATATTGGTGTTGATGAAGTAGGTTGGCTATCTACTGCTGATATTGCTGTTGATGAAGTTGGTTGGCTATACAGCTGAATTTGATATTGACGAAGGAGGTTGCTATCTACTGCTGATATTGGTGTTGATGAATAGGTTGGCTATCTACTGCTGATATTGGTGTTGATTAAATAGTTTGCTATCTACTGCTGACATTGGTGATGATGAAATAGGTTGCTACCTGTTGCAGATATTGGGGTTGATGAAGTATGTTGGCTATCTACTGCTGATATTGGTGTTGA
Source organism: Amphiura filiformis (assembly GCF_039555335.1). Lineage (NCBI taxonomy): Eukaryota > Metazoa > Echinodermata > Ophiuroidea > Amphilepidida > Amphiuridae > Amphiura > Amphiura filiformis. The sequence continues at coordinate 44,561,886 of NC_092646.1, forward strand.
TGAAGTAGGTTGCTATCTACTGCTGATATTGGTGTTGATGAAGGAGGTTGCTATATACTGCTGATATTGGTGTTGTTGAATAGGTTGGCTATCTACTGCTGATATTGGTGTTGATTAAATAGGTTGCTATCTACTGCTGATATTGGTGATGATAAAATAGGTTGCTACCTGCTGCAGATATTGGTGTTGATGAAGTATGTTGGCTATCTACTGCTGATATTGGTGTTGATGAAGTAGGTTGCTATCTACTGCTGATATTGGTGTTGATGAAGGAGGTTGCTATATACTGCTGATATTGGTGTTGTTGAATAGGTTGGCTATCTACTGCTGATATTGGTGTTGATTAAATAGGTTGCTATCTACTGCTGATATTGGTGATGATAAAATAGGTTGCTACCTGCTGCAGATATTGGTGTTGATGAAGGATGTTGGCTATCTACTGCTGATATTGGTGTTGATGAAGTAGGTTGCTATCTACTGCTGATATTGGTGTTGATGAAGGAGGTTGCTATATACTGCTGATATTGGTGTTGTTGAATAGGTTGGCTATCTACTGCTGATATTGGTGTTGATTAAATAGGTTGCTATCTACTGCTGATATTGGTGATGATAAAATAGGTTGCTACCTGCTGCAGATATTGGTGTTGATAAAGTATGTTGGCTATCTACTGCTGATATTGGTGTTGATGAAGTAGGTTGCTATCTACTGCTGATATTGGTGATGATAAAATAGGTTGCTACCTGCTGCAGATATTGGTGTTGATGAAGTAGGTTGCTATCTACTCCTGATATTGGTGTGCTGATGAAATAGGTTGCTATCTACTGCTGATATTTACTGTTGATGATGTTGGCTATCTACTGCTGATATTGGTGTTGATGAAGTTGTTTTCTATCTGTTAATTCTGATAATTTTCCGATTAAAAAAAAATCCCATTGGTAGGTAAATTTTCTGTTTATTTTTTTAAAAGCCCACTCACAGGCCTGACTACAGTAAAGCCTGTAAAGTAGACATAATTCACAGTCATTAAAATGCATGTCCATGTGGATTTCCTGCAATTCAAAACAAATAAACCAAATCGCATGCTGAAAGTACATTTAAAGGGGGCTTAAATAGGAAAGTAAGTGGCAAACACTGTTGGTTTTGTGAAACAGCTAGATAATGTTTATTAATTAGTATTCAACACCTCTTCCTATACCTTTGTACAGGAGCCAACCGTTGTTAATCCGTGATATATCCACAGTCCAGTAGCGTGTACGCGTTTCGCAAGAGCGCATAAAATTTGTCATGCCTGGAACTTACGCGTAAACATGCACTCTCTTATGTTGGAGGTAGCGGTTAAACATTACCGCTTTATTCTTTATTCTTATTGCTGCTATTAACAGCGAAATCTCCGATCTTCTTGTATTAAGTTTGAGTGGCAATGACAAACAGACATTCCGAATGAAAGAATCATGTGAATTAGACATCTTTAACATGTTGTCGTTGTTGAAAGGGAGTAAAGCTGCCCTCGCGAAGTAAACCACACAGACGATGCGGACGCATTGTTGTTAATTGGCGATGAACAACAGTGAAACATGATTGAATCCCTAAATCAATTGGTGACACTGCCAGTGATTGAGTTGCTATCTACTTGTAATACTGGTATTGATGGAGTAGCTGTTGATTTCGATGCTGATGAAATAGCTGTCTATATTGCTAATATAATGGTTGATATCATTGTAGACAAAGTTACATCTTGATATGATTATAATCAGTGGTGATGAATCAGCAATCCCTTTAATACTGATAGCTGTGTAGACAAGATCAGTGTTACATTACTACTCATCTAAATCAGGCCTGATTATTCCCCGATTTAAATCGGTTTTACGATTTTTTTCTACTAAAAAAAAAAAAAAATTTAATTTTCCGGAAGTGGATGATGATATTTCATCATAAAAAGAGCAAGAAAATTTTTGTTAAGAAAGTGTTAATTATAAACTTTTTAGGGGTTGCATGCATTAAAAATGAAAAACAATTTTAGAAAAACCCATACAATTATATGCCTCAGAAACCCAATTTTTACCCTCTGATATGGATAAAACCCAGGAGCTTCGGGGGGCTTCACCCCCTTGACCCCCACCGGGGCATTGCCCCTCGACCCCCGCCGTAAGGGCGATACTACGGTCGCTACGCTCCCTCCGTTCGCCAACTTAAACCAAAACAGATTTTTTTTTTAGGACCACAATCAGGCCTGATCTAAATATGTAATGAGGAGTAAAAGAATCATCAGACTTTTGTATACATTATGTAGCATTAACTTTAATCCCTAGAAAACCATAGAGTTCTTAGTAAAAATGTTGGTTGGGCAATAATGTGGAGGAGGAGACCTGGTGTTATATGAATGAGTCGCAAGAAAGTTGCGAAACACTAGTTTATAGGTGTTTAAAAAAATTCTAACAACACTTTAAAAAGTGCTTATATTTGGTTATTTTATTACAGAATTGAGAAATTTTCCAACATAGTTACAAAAATGCTTTGTTTTGAGCATATATTTAAAATCTAGACCATTTATATATTTTATTGGTTTCTTTTCTTTTCTTTGGTATAATTTGGTGTTCAGTCCACGCATTTGCAGTTCTGCAATCATATCAAAACCAATACCCCACTCCACCTCTGGAAGCACCTTGTTTATCCTAACACTTACAGAAATAATTTTAATATATAAATTAATTTTCTTTTACTACAGATATGTTTGGTAATCCAGGTAGTCCATTACCTTCAAGCAGCTCCAGTGGAGGGGCTCTGTCTCTATTTGGTGGTGGAGGTGATGCTGACCAGAGACAAAAAGGTGCAAATTCTCCAGCAGGGTTCAGCTTCAGCTTTGGTGGTGGTTCAGATTCTCCTAGACAAGGTGGATCATCCTCTCAACCATTCAGTCTGTTTTGATGAGTGCACATCTGAAGAAATCTATACTGAGAGTGCAGTAAATCAGCATTCTAAAGCGGTACAATGTTGTCCTCCTTGACCTGAAAAGTAAGGTGTATCCTGAGACTAGAGTGTGCATAGTGCAGTGAATTCAGTCACAAGTTATTATTGAACTAATTATATGGCAAATATTGTGTAGCCTTTTGTCATCGACTCTGTATCAGTCTAAATTAGGCTATATAAAAAATTGGTCAGCAGCGGTCAGTATGCCTACTATGCAAATTTATATACAAAAGTAAGATATGAGACGTGAACATTTTTTAATGGTAGCCACAGATTTTGACCTGGAGAACTTGGTCTGTTCTATCTTATTTTGTTAATGTTACTCATTTACACGAAAGAGTGCTTTTTCCTGATTATTTCCCCACGTGCCTTGGATACATTCATTTTAAGTGCATTTGATCTAGTATGTGAGACATGTGTTAGGGCAACCACATGCACTAACAATGATACAAACACAAACCTGGTGTGCCTTTCATGCTTCATGATTGAAAGTAATATATTGCTTAATTTCAGGCCAAAAAAAGACAAGTTTTCTTTTTGTGTGCAACATGTTAAAACACAAATGTGACGTGTCATGTCAAAATGAGACACTTTTGGGCAGGTTATCAATTTTGAGGTTTTACATAAATAAAGAGATATTTTGCTCCACCACACCATTTTTCCCAATTAAATCTGACATTCCTAAGCAAAGATATTGAGTTCGTAAGTTATGGTATTATAAAATTGCATGGAAATTGAGATATCGGCCTTTAAAAATATTATTGACAATGTTGAGAGTAGGAATTACCTTGAAAAATGTCTCAAAAATACAAGATGCCAGTTATATTCCGGTCTAAAACTATCAGACAATATTTTAAACATTAATAACATCGCAAATTTCGGGTCAAAACCACAATTGTGAAAAAATCACCCGTGGGCAGATTTTTGGTTATTTTTCCATTTACGATCCTGCCCAAAAGTATCTCCTTTTGACATGACATGTCACAAATACATGCATTTTTAAAGTTTGTATTTGCTTGTAAATGATATGATAATAAAATATATTATGAATGTGTTTACTGTTTTATTGTTATTTGAAAGGGGGATAATAGTCATAATGAATGACAATAACTCTGTGTATACCAAATGTACACATTAATTGCTTTTTATTAAACATACAATGCTGTATAGCTGCTTTATATTTGACATTTGCTGTTGATAATATTTTGCTACTTTCAGTCAAGTTTGTACATCATTTCAAATAAATACAAATTGATTTTTCCTTACAAACTGTAAAAATGTTGTACAAGAACACTCACGTTTGATAAATTAAAAAATAAAGTTTCCAAAAACTAGAGAAATATTTCAGCCTCACAAATGAATGTTTGTACAGTATTTAGCTTCTGTATTTAAAAAACAAGCTGAAATAACAACTTTATGTAATGCAAAGTAGACAGGATAAATATTTACACTTTATTAATATTAATATAAGTTTTATAATATGTTTAAATATTTGACATTGGAATTCATTGAAGCAGTCAATCCAGTATAAATGTAAATTAAGAATTCTCTGCTTCAACTCTATCATAATCAAATTTATATAATTTTGTTTGAAATAATATGCACAGAGCAGTCACTTAACATGCAGTTCACACATCAGCTCAGAACAGCTTTATTTTCTTTGCATGTAAGGGAAGTCTTTAATTTTAACTTTATGTATACTGATGTTAGCCAAGCAGTATACTGTGACAAATACTTTATATGAAACCAAAAGCAACAAGGTATGTTATATTATACTTAATATGTTTTCATAAAAGCAATGATGCATCCGTACTTCCATGAAATGTAGATAGATAAGGCTAAATTGTGTAACATTGTTGTTTTTAGTATATTATGTTACTAAATATTAGCAGCCCATTCGTAATATTATTTTATTCTCTGCTTTGAATTGTTTTACAGAGTTGACTATTAAATTACCAATTTGTATCCCTTTCTTTTGAAATTACAAAGCAATGTGCAAAGTTTTAACAGCTAAATCAATTGTTTAAAGTTTGGTGTTTTGCCATTTGTGAGTAATGGGATTGTGAGGGTGGGTTGCATGTGTGTACCTAACCCTCTGAGCACTACCTGCCGATCTAACATTGGCTATGATAGGTCAATTACATTATATTTTCACTTTAATCACCAATCAGAATGGAGCTTTGAAAAAAAAAAGGCGTAGTGAAATTATTCTAACAATGTTGGTGATTGGTCCAATTGATGATGAAAATTTCTTTTTGGCCAATCGGCAGGTAGTTTTCATGGGGTTAAGTGAGGATGTACTTGTCCAGTTCTATCCCCAGGCAATCAACAAGTACAAGTAGAATGTTCAAGATAGATTGATTGAGGATTGGAAAGGATAAAAAGAGTGTTTTCTCATTATTTTATGAAACCATATCTTTTCGGATTCTGACAGAAATTTCCATGTAATAAAACATTTAGTAGAATCATATATATAGTTTAAACTGTTTCAACCATGATTAAAGAGTTTAACTTCAACACTACACTATTTTTCGCTCACCTGGAACGTTTCCACTAGTTCGACTAGCGTCTTCAGCAGATGGTGATGCTGTGATGGTATCTTGTCTACGATCGGGATAACCTTCACTGATGACGTCATATGATTGACAGAATGACGTCATAGGATGTTACGATGCAGCGGCGCCCCCCCCCCCTGGGCATCAGTAGGTTGTCCCAAATTGGGTCTATTTCGAGTCCTTTGTCACGATTCACAGCATCACCATCTGCTGAAGACGCTAGTCGAACTAGTGAAAACGTTCCAGGTGAGCGAACAATAGTGTAGTGTTGAAGTTAAACTCTTTAATCATTTTATCTACCACTACGTATGAATATCCACTCGTATGTTTCAACCATGTTTCATATATACAGGGTGTATCAAAATACCTCATACATTTTAATCTAGTGCCATTTTTCAAACTGTACACTTTATTTAGATACATCTTGTATATATGTGACCAGCCACCACAAATGGCTGTAGTGTCGGAAGCCTGGGGTTGGAAGAGCTTGCTTTGAAATATGGCCTGTTGAACCTCTAAAAAAACACAATGCAAATACTATTTTACTGATTGTTTACTACCTAGCAAACAAGCAACAAGGGTATGTAATATATTATTGCAAAGCTTATTTTGAGGAACATTTGCCTGTCCAATATCTCAAAAAGTGAAAATGCTGACATTACACCCCATTAGTGATGGACGGTCACATACAATGTATGTCTTAAGATACCCTCAATTGAAAGAAACTGAGCCATGAAAGTTTAGTCTTCCCTTCATCCCCTATGCTATAGATGCAAGATATATATACAACATTCATACACTCCTATATCAAAGCGGCCAATCGGAAAAGCTGTTAGAAAAGTAAGAAACATGCATTGATTGTGTATATTGTGCACTCGCGAGTTCGCGTCACGTAGGATTGATTCATTTTTTGAGCGGGTTGATGCATTTATATTTGATTCTGCTTTCCAACATTTTTAGTGATAATTTGTTATATAAAAAAAGTAAAAATCACATGTTTTTTTCTTCTCGTGTATGAAATAGCTTAATAAACTTGTATTACTTATTGGGAAAGAAATTAGACAAAATAATGCACTTGCGCTGATGTTGATGCATCTAATACACTCCCCCCTTCGGGGCTCGTGCATTAGATGCATCAACATCAGTGCGTGTGCATTATTTTGTCTAATTTCTCTCCCAATAAGTAATAAGCGTTCATTAACCTATAAATATCAAATGAAGTGTTTTCAAAGTTGATTTTGAAAGCAATTGACATTTAATCAGTTATAGTTAAGTTTGCTTGTGCTATTGCTATCACTGTTCCCTCTGCAGCTCACAAAATATTCTAATACCTAAAGCGCCTTAGAATTCACTACCAACATAACAACCCTATTGCAATAAGGCGTATTGAATGACCACAATAACCATTAATATTTCATTCAGTGAGGGGCCTTGGTAATAAAACTGTTCCAGTTTAACTGCCAGTTTGGATTTTAAGGTTTGTAAAGGAATTGACGTTGTATGCAACTCTTCGAAGATGCAATTAAATAGTTGGACAATTAAAGGCACTACCATTAATTGGTCATTCAATGAGGGGCCTTGTTAATAAAAGTGTTGCAGTTTAAATAGTTGCACAATTAAAGGCACTTCCCAAGTTCCATTCATTTTTCATTTTTAGTTTGTTCATATTTTAGAATAAGGGGAGTTTTTACAACAGGAACTTACATTTTCCTAGATAATACTTTTAGTTAATGAAATAATATTTAACTAAGATTAAGAATAAACAATTATGAATTTTTGATTGACTATTCTCTACCATATGATATAGGTCTATGACAGGCGGGTCAATATTTTATTGTAGTTGCGCCAGCATCCACTACTCATAATATTGTACCTCCCTGTCTTCTATCACACGGTAGAGGGTAGTTAAAGCAAAAATAATCGTTTATTATTCTCTAATTAAATGAGGGGCCTTGGTAATATAAGTGTTGCAGTGTAACTAAGGGAGTTTCATATTTACTAATACTGGCAATTTTTTTTAAATTTCATATGATTAAACACCTAACAATAATTTTATTAACTTATCTTTCAATTTGAAGCCATTCCTAAAAACAAAAAATATATTTACTTCTTTGGTGGATAGATAATGCCTTTAATTGTCATAAATATTTTGTTCATATGTTTGGGCAATACTTCGGTTAAATTGATAAATGATTGCATTGCTGTAGCATCTTTCATAATTTCATCATAATATATCCAAGGTCAAATGGCAAATAGGCATTAAAGAAGGCTCAAATTGTTTTTACCATTACACCAATAAGTTTGACACCATTCTAGATGTTAATTATATTAACAGAGGTTTCAAGGTAAAGTTTTAAAATGAGTTATTCATTGTTTTTTATGATGTTTTGAAGCTGTGGTAAAAAGAAGTATTTGGTAACTGTTGTTTGTAACATGTATGAAAATAGAGTGTATATTCAGTTGTATCAATTATTATTGATTTCTAAATTTCAACAAAATCTAAGTTACTCTGCTTTCTTGATGTGATGTAAATAAAATGTTACATTCCTTACATTCTATCAATGAAAAAGAACAAGGCCAGAAATGTGTCTCAATTTTATTGACTGCTAAATATCAGTATTAATGAAGTAGTCATCTACTGCTGATATCAGTATTGATGAAGTAGTTATCTACAGCTGATATCGGTATTGATGAAGTAGCTATCTACTGCTGATATGTGACCGTACAGCACGAATGAGCCGTAAATGTCCTCAATTGTATTCCGAGTTACAGTGTAAAATGGGCATGAAGGTCGATTCATTGGTACCTCAATTTGGTGCTACGTGTACCTCATTTAATGAGATACACGTAGCACCAAATTGAAATACCTATGAATATGACCTTCATGCCCATTTTCCACTGTAACTCGGAATACAATTGAGGACATTTACGGCTCATTCGCGCTGTACGGTCACATATCAGTATTAATGAAGTAGTCATCTACTGCTGATATCAGTATTGATGAAGTATTCTTAAGGGCTGGGGTATGAGCGACCTTGAAGTTCCGGTATCTGGAGAGGGAAGACATGAGTTACCCCCAAATCACAGCGGCAGGTAGTGACTGGGCCGCCGAGTGCTAATATATATTTATTTTGGAAGGTTCGTGTTTGTTTTATATTTTGGGGCGTTTTTTTCCAAAATTTGATATTTTTGGTCATATTTCAAAAGCGACATGCCAAAGCCAACTCTTTGGGCACATAGTTTGTTATTGTTATTGCAGTTCTTTTCCACATACCTACGTTAACATTCGATTGGGTGATTTACTAATATTATATATTTTATGACTGCAATTGGGCGTTTTCAATGCGTTTTACACGTATCATGAAATTAACGCAAATATCTAGTCACGCTGCTTTTAGAATTTTTACCTGATCGTCGGCTTTTGCAGGCAACAGAATGCAGATTGGCTCACGATAGATGTCGTATTCCTCTATGTGGTTCACTCATTGATAAAATGAGTTTGCATTCCTTGTAACAACACACACATTGCCGTCTGGAAACCGGGTCTGGTACTGATTTTGGGACAGCCAATAGACTTCAGCGCCGTATCAAATCTCATAAAAACCACCACGACTGGCGACTATGTGTTTATGTTTCCCATACGAAAGCTTTTTTCTACATCTATTACTATACTTCTTTGGAAACGTTGACCTTTGACCATTCTTTGTATAACGACCTGATATGACCTTGATATGTTCGCTTGATTGGGTACGTTATAGCATCCATTTCATTGAGGTGTTAGGACTTGGTCAGTATAATACTTGCAGGGATACAATAGTTTAACATGGTGTGTGAGCATGGTGAAAGACTCATTATTGATTAGGCGCGGGCATATTAAAGGCACAGGTCCTTTGCGTGTATAGCAGAAAATTATAATAGAATGTGTGAATAGAATGTTTGGAATTTTGCAACTAAAATACTAACTGCATTCTGCATTATGTATTTATTTATTTATTTAGGCCTATGCCTATTTATTTATTTACTGACTTATTTATTTATTTTATTTATTTGGTATATTAGTTAGTAGGCCTAGTTAGTAATATTCCATGATAGGCCTACGTCGGTTTATTATTGATTGTTGATAACTTGACAACTTGATTGATTGATCGATTGATAGTCGTTTCACATTATATTCCTAGTTTATAGGCCAATTTGAATAACATCGTACATTAGATAAATAGACCTATCAGTATTGATTTATTCTATTCAGCAATATCAAGGATTACTATCAAACTTCTCATAGCTGATTGTCAGTTGGCTCAGTGGTAACGCAGTAGGTTTTACAACACCGAGGTCCCGGGTTCGATTCCCACCTCTGCCTATTTTTTGCAAGGCTGAGAAAAAAATAAAATTTCTGGACTGCAAACTTATTTGGCGCGCGATCTGAGCTGGTCCTTTTCTGGTGGCTGTGTCTGTTACAGGCACACTCCCACTGCATCCAAACCAGGTTCACGCTCATTACACCTCCCTTAAACACTTGAGAATGTTCTTGCAATGTTATTGGTTCTTACCCGTGTGATATGGCACGATATCACACACCTTAAAAACAATACTTTATTCTCTAAGTCATCTACAGCTGATATCAGTATTGATGAAGTAGTCATCTACTGCTGATATCAGTATTAATGAAATAGTTATCTACAGCTGATATCAGTAGTCATCTACAGCTGATATCAAGTATTGATGAAGTATCTACAGCTGATATCTGTATTGATGAAGTAGCTATCTACTGCTGATATCAGAATTGATGAAGTAGTCATCTACAGCTGATATCAGTATTAATGAAATAGTCATCTACAGCTGATATCAGTATTGATGAAGTAGTCATCTACAGCTGATATCGGTATTGATGAAGTAGCTATCTACTGCTGATATCAGTGGTGATGAAGTAGTCATCTACAGCTGATATCAGTATTAACGAAGTAGTCATCTACTGCTGATATCAGTATTAATGAAATAGTTATCTACAGCTGATATCAGTATTGATGAAGTAGTCATCTACAGCTGATATCAGTATTGATGAAGTAGCTATCTACTTCTGATATCAGTATTAATGAAGTAGTCATCTACAGCTGATATCAGTATTGATGAAGTAGTCATCTACAGCTGATATCTGTATTGATGAAGTAGTCATCTACAGCTGATATCAGTATTGATGAAGTAGCTATCTACTGCTGATATCAGAATTGATGAAGTAGTCATCTACAGCTGATATCAGTATTGATGAAGTAATCATCTACAGCTGATATCAGTATTGTTGAAGTAGCGGTCTACTGCTGATATCAGTATTAATGAAGTAGTCATCTACTGCTGATATCAGTATTGATGAAGTAGTCATCTACAGCTGATATCAGTATTGATGAAGTAGTCATCTACAGCTGATATCTGTATTGATGAAGTAGTCATCTACAGCTGATATCAGTATTGATGAAGTAGTCATCTACTGCTGATATCAGTATTAATGAAATAGTTATCTACAGCTGATATCAGTATTGATGAAGTAGTCCTCTACTGCTGATATCAGTATTAATGAAATAGTTATCTACAGCTGATATCAGTATTGATGAAGTAGTCCTCTACAGCTGATATCAGTATTGATGAAGTAGCTATCTACTTCTGATATCAGTATTAATGAAGTAGTCATCTACTGCTGATATCAGTATTGATGAAGTAGTCAGCCATCTACAGCTGATATCAGTATTGTTGAAGTAGCGGTCTACTGCTGATATCAGTATTAATGAAGTAGTCATCTACTGCTGATATCAGTATTGATGAAGTAGTCATCTACAGCTGATATCAGTATTGATGAAGTAGCTATCTACTTCTGATATCAGTATTGATGAAGTAGTCATCTACAGCTGATATCAGTATTAATGAAGTAGCTATCTACTTCTGATATCAGTATTAATGAAGTAGTCATCTACAGCTGATATCAGTATTGATGAAGTAGCTATCTACTGCTGATATCAGAAATGATGAAGTAGTCATCTACAGCTGATATCAGTATTAATGAAATAGTTATCTACAGCTGATATCAGTATTGATGAAGTAGTCATCTACAGCTGATATCAGTATTGATGAAATAGTCATCTACTGCTGATATCAGTATTAATGAAATAGTTATCTACAGCTGATATCAGTATTGATGAAGTAGTCATCTACAGCTGATATCAGTATTGATGAAGTAGTCATCTACAGCTGATATCAGTATTGATGAAGTAGCTATCTACTTCTGATATCAGTATTAATGAAGCAGCATCTACAGCTGATATCGGTATTGATGAAGTAGTCATCTACAGCTGATATCTGTATTGATGAAGTAGTCATCTACTGCTGATATCAGAATTGATGAAGTAGTCATCTACAGCTGATATCAGTATTGATGAAGTAGTCATCTACAGCTGATATCAGTATTGTTGAAGTAGCGGTCTACTGCTGATATCAGTAGTGATGAAGTAGTCATCTACAGCTGATATCAGTATTAACGAAGTAGTCATCTACTGCTGATATCAGTATTAATGAAATAGTTATCTACAGCTGATATCAGTATTGATGAAGTAATCATCTACAGCTGATATCAGTATTGATGAAGTAGCTATCTACTTCTGATATCAGTATTAATGAAGTAGTCATCTACTGCTGATATCAGTATTGATGAAGTAGTCATCTACAGCTGATATCAGTATTGTTGAAGTAGCGGTCTACTGCTGATATCAGTATTAATGAAGTAGTCATCTACTGCTGATATCAGTATTGATGAAGTAGTCATCTACAGCTGATATCAGTATTAATGAAGTAGCTATCTACTTCTGATATCAGTATTAATGAAGTAGTCATCTACAGCTGATATCAGTATTAATGAAGTAGTCATCTACTGCTGATATCAGAATTGATGAAGTAGCTATCTACTGCTGATATCAGAAATGATGAAGTAGTCATCTACAGCTGATATCAGTATTGTTGAAGTAGCGGTCTACTGCTGATATCAGTAGTGATGAAGTAGTCATCTACAGCTGATATCAGTATTAACGAAGTAGTCATCTACTGCTGATATCAGTATTAATGAAATAGTTATCTACAGCTGATATCAGTATTGATGAAGTAATCATCTACAGCTGATATCAGTATTGATGAAGTAGCTATCTACTTCTGATATCAGTATTAATGAAGTAGTCATCTACTGCTGATATCAGTATTGATGAAGTAGTCATCTACAGCTGATATCAGTATTGTTGAAGTAGCGGTCTACTGCTGATATCAGTATTAATGAAGTAGTCATCTACTGCTGATATCAGTATTGATGAAGTAGTCATCTACAGCTGATATCAGTATTGATGAAGTAGTCATCTACTGCTGATATCAGAATTGATGAAGTAGTCATCTACAGCTGATATCAGCATTGATGAAGTAGTCATCTACAGCTGATATCAGTATTGTTGAAGTAGCGGTCTACTGCTGATATCAGTAGTGATGAAGTAGTCATCTACAGCTGATATCAGTATTAACGAAGTAGTCATCTACTGCTGATATCAGTATTAATGAAATAGTTATCTACAGCTGATATCAGTATTGATGAAGTAATCATCTACAGCTGATATCAGTATTGATGAAGTAGCTATCTACTTCTGATATCAGTATTAATGAAGTAGTCATCTACTGCTGATATCAGTATTGATGAAGTAGTCATCTACAGCTGATATCAGTATTGTTGAAGTAGCGGTCTACTGCTGATATCAGTATTATGAAGTAGTCATCTACAGCTGATATCAGTATTCATGAAGTAGTCATCTACAGCTGATATCAGTATTGATGAAGTAGCTATCTACTTCTGATATCAGTATTAATGAAGTAGCATCTACAGCTGATATCGGTATTGATGAAGTAGTCATCTACAGCTGATATCTGTATTGATGAAGTAGTCATCTACTGCTGATATCAGAATTGATGAAGTAGTCATCTACAGCTGATATCAGTATTGATGAAGTAGTCATCTACAGCTGATATCAGTATTGTTGAAGTAGCGGTCTACTGCTGATATCAGTAGTGATGAAGTAGTCATATACAGCTGATATCAGTATTAACGAAGTAGTCATCTACTGCTGATATCAGTATTAATGAAATAGTTATCTACAGCTGATATCAGTATTGATGAAGTAATCATCTACAGCTGATATCAGTATTGATGAAGTAGCTATCTACTTCTGATATCAGTATTAATGAAGTAGTCATCTACTGCTGATATCAGTATTGATGAAGTAGTCATCTACAGCTGATATCAGTATTGTTGAAGTAGCGGTCTACTGCTGATATCAGTATTAATGAAGTAGTCATCTACTGCTGATATCAGTATTGATGAAGTAGTCATCTACAGCTGATATCAGTATTAATGAAGTAGCTATCTACTTCTGATATCAGTATTAATGAAGTAGTCATCTACAGCTGATATCAGTATTAATGAAGTAGTCATCTACTGCTGATATCAGAATTGATGAAGTAGCTATCTACTGCTGATATCAGAAATGATGAAGTAGTCATCTACAGCTGATATCAGTATTGTTGAAGTAGCGGTCTACTGCTGATATCAGTAGTGATGAAGTAGTCATCTACAGCTGATATCAGTATTAACGAAGTAGTCATCTACTGCTGATATCAGTATTAATGAAATAGTTATCTACAGCTGATATCAGTATTGATGAAGTAATCATCTACAGCTGATATCAGTATTGATGAAGTAGCTATCTACTTCTGATATCAGTATTAATGAAGTAGTCATCTACTGCTGATATCAGTATTGATGAAGTAGTCATCTACAGCTGATATCAGTATTGATGAAGTAGTCATCTACTGCTGATATCAGAATTGATGAAGTAGTCATCTACAGCTGATATCAGTATTGATGAAGTAGTCATCTACAGCTGATATCAGTATTGTTGAAGTAGCGGTCTACTGCTGATATCAGTAGTGATGAAGTAGTCATCTACAGCTGATATCAGTATTAACGAAGTAGTCATCTACTGCTGATATCAGTATTAATGAAATAGTTATCTACAGCTGATATCAGTATTGATGAAGTAATCATCTACAGCTGATATCAGTATTGATGAAGTAGCTATCTACTTCTGATATCAGTATTAATGAAGTAGTCATCTACTGCTGATATCAGTATTGATGAAGTAGTCATCTACAGCTGATATCAGTATTGTTGAAGTAGCGGTCTACTGCTGATATCAGTATTAATGAAGTAGTCATCTACTGCTGATATCAGTATTGATGAAGTAGTCATCTACAGCTGATATCAGTATTGATGAAGTAGTCATCTACTGCTGATATCAGAATTGATGAAGTAGTCATCTACAGCTGATATCAGCATTGATGAAGTAGTCATCTACAGCTGATATCAGTATTGTTGAAGTAGCGGTCTACTGCTGATATCAGTAGTGATGAAGTAGTCATCTACAGCTGATATCAGTATTAACGAAGTAGTCATCTACTGCTGATATCAGTATTAATGAAATAGTTATCTACAGCTGATATCAGTATTGATGAAGTAATCATCTACAGCTGATATCAGTATTGATGAAGTAGCTATCTACTTCTGATATCAGTATTAATGAAGTAGTCATCTACTGCTGATATCAGTATTGATGAAGTAGTCATCTACAGCTGATATCAGTATTGTTGAAGTAGCGGTCTACTGCTGATATCAGTATTATGAAGTAGTCATCTACAGCTGATATCAGTATTGATGAAGTAGTCATCTACAGCTGATATCAGTATTGATGAAGTAGCTATCTACTTCTGATATCAGTATTAATGAAGTAGCATCTACAGCTGATATCGGTATTGATGAAGTAGTCATCTACAGCTGATATCTGTATTGATGAAGTAGTCATCTACTGCTGATATCAGAATTGATGAAGTAGTCATCTACAGCTGATATCAGTATTGATGAAGTAGTCATCTACAGCTGATATCAGTATTGTTGAAGTAGCGGTCTACTGCTGATATCAGTAGTGATGAAGTAGTCATCTACAGCTGATATCAGTATTAACGAAGTAGTCATCTACTGCTGATATCAGTATTAATGAAATAGTTATCTACAGCTGATATCAGTATTGATGAAGTAATCATCTACAGCTGATATCAGTATTGATGAAGTAGCTATCTACTTCTGATATCAGTATTAATGAAGTAGTCATCTACTGCTGATATCAGTATTGATGAAGTAGTCATCTACAGCTGATATCAGTATTGTTGAAGTAGCGGTCTACTGCTGATATCAGTATTAATGAAGTAGTCATCTACTGCTGATATCAGTATTGATGAAGTAGTCATCTACAGCTGATATCAGTATTAATGAAGTAGCTATCTACTTCTGATATCAGTATTAATGAAGTAGTCATCTACAGCTGATATCAGTATTAATGAAGTAGTCATCTACTGCTGATATCAGAATTGATGAAGTAGCTATCTACTGCTGATATCAGAAATGATGAAGTAGTCATCTACAGCTGATATCAGTATTGTTGAAGTAGCGGTCTACTGCTGATATCAGTAGTGATGAAGTAGTCATCTACAGCTGATATCAGTATTAACGAAGTAGTCATCTACTGCTGATATCAGTATTAATGAAATAGTTATCTACAGCTGATATCAGTATTGATGAAGTAATCATCTACAGCTAATATCAGTATTGATGAAGTAGCTATCTACTTCTGATATCAGTATTAATGAAGTAGTCATCTACTGCTGATATCAGTATTGATGAAGTAGTCATCTACAGCTGATATCAGTATTGATGAAGTAGTCATCTACTGCTGATATCAGAATTGATGAAGTAGTCATCTACAGCTGATATCAGTATTGATGAAGTAGTCATCTACAGCTGATATCAGTATTGTTGAAGTAGCGGTCTACTGCTGATATCAGTAGTGATGAAGTAGTCATCTACAGCTGATATCAGTATTAACGAAGTAGTCATCTACTGCTGATATCAGTATTAATGAAATAGTTATCTACAGCTGATATCAGTATTGATGAAGTAATCATCTACAGCTGATATCAGTATTGATGAAGTAGCTATCTACTTCTGATATCAGTATTAATGAAGTAGTCATCTACTGCTGATATCAGTATTGATGAAGTAGTCATCTACAGCTGATATCAGTATTGTTGAAGTAGCGGTCTACTGCTGATATCAGTATTAATGAAGTAGTCATCTACTGCTGATATCAGTATTGATGAAGTAGTCATCTACAGCTGATATCAGTATTAATGAAGTAGCTATCTACTGCTGATATCAGTATTAATGAAGTAGTCATCTACTGCTGATATCAGAATTGATGAAGTAGCTATCTACTGCTGATATCAGAAATGATGAAGTAGTCATCTACAGCTGATATCAGTATTAATGAAATAGTTATCTACAGCTGATATCAGTATTGATGAAGTAGTCATCTACAGCTGATATCAGTATTGATGAAATAGTCATCTACTGCTGATATCAGTATTAATGAAATAGTTATCTACAGCTGATATCAGTATTGATGAAGTAGTCATCTACAGCTGATATCAGTATTGATGAAGTAGTCATCTACAGCTGATATCAGTATTGATGAAGTAGCTATCTACTTCTGATATCAGTATTAATGAAGTAGTCATCTACAGCTGATATCAGTATTGATGAAGTAGTCAACTACAGCTGATATCTGTATTGATGAAGTAGTCATCTACAGCTGATATCAGTATTGATGAAGTAGCTATCTACTGCTGATATCAGAATTGATGAAGTAGTCATCTACAGCTGATATCAGTATTGATGAAGTAGGTCTTTTTACTAGCTGATATCAGTATTGTTGAAGTAGCGGTCTACTGCTGATATCAGTATTAATGAAGTAGTCATCTACTGCTGATATCAGTATTGATGAAGTAGTCATCTACAGCTGATATCAGTATTGAAGAAGTAGCGGTCTACTGCTGATATCAGTATTAATGTAGTAGTCATCTACAGCTGATATCAGTATTGATGAAGTAGTCATTTACAGCTGATATCAGTATTAATGAAGTAGTCATCAACTGCTGATATCAGTATTGATGTAGTAGTCATCTACAGCTGATATCAGTATTGATGAAGTAGCTTTAGGGAAAAATGTAAAATATAAATATATAATAAATTTCATATTGGAAAGAATATATTTACAAAATTACCTGAAACGTGATTTCCAATAATATAATTCCTAATTGTATCATCAGTATACAATCTTTGCAAATTTGGCAGTATGAGCGCGAATAACCGGAAGTCACTCCATACCTGGTGCACGTGCTCTTCAGTGTCTTTTCAAAACTATGTCAACTTTGATTTAAAAAAGGAAACGTTAGATCTGTAATTTTCTGCAATCGGTAGTAGTGCCATCTCGTGCTTTTGTTACCGAATCCTTAGAGCTCAGAGGTATTTTCATGGCATAATGATGTTAGCTGTCTCAACATAAGGAATCGGATAACAACGTTTGCACAAGAAAAATTGTACACATCGGACACACCAAATTGTGAATACGAGGACAAGGACATCCCTCGTTTTCATAATGCAAATTGGTGTGTATGATGTGCTCTCATGTCCCACAAAAAATCCTTTTCCACTAGTTAGGTCGTGATTTGATTTCCACAACTGACTGTGCTGTTATTTGAATCATTTTAGTATGTTTCTCTTCTTACGGCTATATTTCCGACCTAATTGTCAAGTGTCTTTAGTGAATTGCAACTGTGCCGTTTTATGGCTGTGTGCCGTACACTCGAATTATTAGCATTTGTGGCCGAGAGATTAGCTTGATGAAAGTTAAGTTTTGTCGATATGCTCGGCTCCAGGAGCAAAAGTAATGTGCTACAGGAGCAAAAGTAATATCCTCTCTGCGGGCCAAGGGCATTTGCCCCCATAAAATGTGCTCCTTATAATAGATTGCACCTCAGTGTTTGGTAATGATTATTTCGCCTTTAATTGTTTTATTGGTTTTAGTTCCATGGTCCTTTTTGCGCACAATGAGCGAATCAGTAAGAGGGCTAGTATGAACGGATAAATACTTATATGGGGACGACTTTTTTTTGTAAATGTTCAAAAGTATTTTGCAGTAATATTTCAGAAAAATTAGTATTTCTTTGTGCCATTCTATATGATATTTTCCATTGTCTTTAAAAATGACAATAATAGCCATTTTGGTCCTTTTGAGTCGAAAAGAAAGCCAAAGAGAAAAATAAAAGAACAAAATAAAATAAGCTAACTAACTATTCTCTCATCGACTACTGTTAAATATCAAAAATATCAATTTTTAATCATTTGCCATAAAATGTATATTACATTGCGAATTTCAAAAAATCTTAAATTATTTGATATCAGAAGGACATTCTTCGTATTCAGAATGCAATTCAATATGTCTGATGTGCTCTAATGTCCCACAATAAATACTGTCCAAACGTTCATACCCCACCCCTTAAGTCTACCGCGAAATTCTTGGACCTGAACGTTCTTGCATCTTGTACGCCTTAGGTTATGCGCTTAGGTTATGCGTACAATCTTAGGCTGTAAGCCTCTTGGCCATCTATTTCATGTATTTAGATTTAGTAGTTGTCCAAGTTCCGTGCACTCTGTGCGTTTGACCTTACTTATAACCAGCGCGCTTTTTTTGCTTGCGCTCCACGAAACGCTGCATAATTATTTGCTCCTGGAAGACGTGTTGGTAATATCTAATATGTGACATTTTTTCTTGATACCATAGACATGTGTTGATATTCATGTCTAGTCGAGTCTGGAGTGAAGGTAATTTAAGACTATATTTTGTCGCGATAAATTTATCGCCCACTATATTTGCATGTGATTGCATGATGTGTCGCACAATAAACCATGATTCTAAAGTTGATGTTTAAGGGTAGACGCGGTATTGTTGGTCGAAGCAGCGAAAAAAAAATTCGATTTTCATTATCTAAATCAATATATTATTGAAAAATAACAATTTGATGTTTTGCAAAAGTTCATCCTACAAATCATGTACTTTGAAAACTTGCTTGATTTATTGTTGTTAATGAGTTATGTAAGTTTTACAAAAGTGTTGTTTCAGCCCTTTTTACAACATAACTCAAGAACCACAGGACCTACAATAGTATATCTGTGATATTTGAATTCTTCTACATAGTCGCTATGAAATGATCAATACAATTTTTGCCAAACCTCACTACCATTCGCAAATTGCTGTGAACTACCAAAAATAGTTGCTAACCTTAATGTTGCCTCTATGCTGTAATATTCAGAAAGTGAATTATTTAGCAGATCTAAGTAATTAAAGAAACGAGCTTACTATATACATGGGGTTTTCTTTCATCCAATCATATATTTGTGCATTTAAGGAACGCTAAGTTTACATGATTTCTGTGTGTTTAAATAACTTCCTGTTTTAGAGCAAACGAAACAACCAAATTTTAAGCAAAATAAATACATGTATGTATTTTTAGTGGAATCAAGTTGTATTGTATCATCACGCAATACCGGTATCAATGGCTGCTTTCCATGACCGGCTTCGTCTCCAATGACATCAGATTTTAAAGACATTCAAATAAGGATTGCGTGATCAACAATCATAAGGATTGTGTGATCAACAATCATAAGGATTGCGTGATCAACAATCATAAGGATTGCGTGATCAACAATCATAAGGATTGTGTGATCAACAATCATAAGGGTAATATGCGTAATCAACAACTTTGCTTCCATCCAGAAAATTGCAGCTGATTAGACAATTGCATTACATTTACTTTTAATTAAAGAATAAATGAGTTTTGCAAAAAGCAACAAAAAAAATCCACGTAGTGACTGAATTTTTACAAACATATGTTAACATCTGGACGGAGTTATTGAGAGTTGCACGAAATGTCTTTTATACATCTTTAAATTAAAAGTACCCCAAATAGTTAACACATTTAAAGTATCCCACAGAGTTAACAGAGGCATTTCCTTTACTTTCTATTTCTCTAAATATATTTTCCTGCAAATTTCTGCAACTTGAACTTGAAGAAAAGATTTATTTTTACATTTATCTTAATAATAATAATACAATACGGTAATACTATTATATTACGATAGTGTCTTAAAGTTGTTCTATCAAGTCTCTTCTAGCATGGCTATTTATGAGCCCCTTTGTCAAAAAGACTGGAATGGGCCTTCAGCATGAACCTCCGCTTTATTTTGTTTCAGCTCCAAAATACACAAACATCTATAAAACGTCCGCGAGTGATTTAGATTTTGTGCTGCACTTGAATTGAAATTGCCCATTTTATTGATAAGCTTACATAATTACTTTTACAGACAGAGTAGGATGACCAAAACATAAACATTTAATTTCCTTTTCAAAAAGGCTGTTACAACTGACGTCTATTGAGTTAGCTACCGTAAAACCCCGTCTACAAGGATATACCTAAGAAACGCCCTCAATAAAATTGGTTGCTTGTTGTATTTGGAGTTTGAGCAAATATATACTGGCACTGGGTGGCTATGCATTCCATCTAAGTATGTTGTAACACCAATCAATTGTATTGACATAATAACGACTGTTTCGTATATCAGGATCGTATAGCTCAATTGATAGAGCGTCAGACTTTGGAACTGAAGACATGCTGAAGAGAGCATGGTCCGGGCACCGGTTCCGTTTTTTCATTCTCGTTTAATTTTAACTTTTGACATGTTCTTTTTATCTTTCTTCAAATCTACCTTTCTACTTTTAATTTTAGGTGCGTTTTTTTTTTTTTTTTTTTAGTTTTTTTATAGTTTTTTTAGTAATTTTGTGGTTTTATAGAAACTAGTAAAAGCATTTATTCTAAATAATAGCGAAACCCACGGTTAGACAGATGTGTTGTAACTACTTGTCTGTCCTCGTCTTTGCAATAAAACCTATGTTGCACCTTTGTGCCATCCCAATTCTTGAGGTAGGGTGCGTTTTTGGCTTAAGCACGATTTTGTTTCTACTTGAAATGAAATCAAAATAAATATTGTTCTGTTGCCACAATTGCAGTTTTTCAATAAAAAAATAGATGAGGAATAATAATTATTCCATATTTGAATCTATTGTCCCATCAAGAATAGAGTGTCTTCAAAAACTTCAATCAATTCATCTGACAAAGGAAACTATTCTGGTCATTCAATTTTGTTTCGCTTGCACCTGTTATATCACAGGCGTTGGTAGAGAAGGCACACTTCTCTTGTCTTCACCGAAGTAGTGATGTAAACACTAACATGATTAATTACCATAGCTAGCAATGGACATACACTATTTTTTGTTCCACTTGAACCCATACTATAGGCTATTCGCTGTCGATGTGACGTAATTAATCGGATTAACTACCATAGCAATTGATGAATACAATTTCGAATATATAGCCCTGCACTTCATCGTTCACGTGGCACCTATGCATTAAACCATAGTTGTCAAAGAAATGCTAATCACTCGCCATGTAAGATTAGTATTATGAAAAGAGTGGTATTCAATCTATGTTTGGTGACATACGCGGGTGATTAGTGCAATCTGCTTGATGGTAGTTATTGCGATTATTACGTCACTTCGACAGCGAATTGTAGTATAGACGAATCCAACAAGCCAAGTGATGGTCAGAATTTATTCGGCCATTATACGCTGGTGAAGTTGCGTAATTAATCGGATTAATTACCATAGCAATAGGTGAAAACAATTTTGAACATATCGCGCTGCGCTACAAGCAGGTTACACTCATCACCTGTACTGTGTATGTCTGCAATCATAGATTGAATACAATACTGGTCTTTTCAAAGATCTTACAGGTGCAGCATGATATGGTTCAATGAAGAGGTACCGCCTGAACGTATCAGTGTATAACGCGGTATATTCAAAAATTGTTTTCACCTATTGCTATGGTAGTTAACAGAGGATGATTTAAGGAAGCCCCATCATGCACTGTAAAAGTGTTATCACTAGAGTTTCAACTGCCACTTTACTTTTCAAATCCCATTGAACTCTGTGCAAAAGATGTTGTTTTAGAATTGCCCGTGTGTCATTATTACTTGGTCGATTTCAGATCTAAAGTGATGTATGCATGAAGGATAATTCACACCTACTGTAGATAACATAAAATGTGAAATCGACCAACCTTTAGAAGGTGTTTTTATTGTAAATATATCTGTCAAAATTCAAATTTCACCATGCACGTGTGTATGCAGTGGGCGGGCAGTGGTGTCATGTTCACTCACACAGCTGTGCTAACCGCAAGACTTGCGGATCATCCTCTGGTCTGTGGCTAGTAAGGAATCGTCTTTGACCACATGCGCAGATCTGTCTCGTCAGGAAGATATTTAATATCCCGAATTTATAATAGGCCTATGCCTACCAGTTCCATCGTATAACCGATCTGCTAGAGAATATTTGTTACCATGTTTAATAAATTCGTATTTATCGTATAAATAAAATGTAGCCAAATGTATATTATGTGTCACACGGTTTTCTGCTGAACCACTAGCAGGCTATGTTACCACATCTATGACAATGACAAAGGTGAATTTTGATGATTTTTACGATCGTCCGGATGAGCAAATCACTGAATGGGTCTTTAGTTCCTCCTCTCCTTATCCTGCCAATATTATATGAATCAAAGAAAAATAAAGAAAAATAAAATTAAACAAGAAAAAAGACAAAGAAAAGAAACAATAAAAGAAAAACAATAGAATAAATTAAACTAAATATGAAAAAAAAATGATCACGAAAGGAGTCTTTAGAAAATGCAAGAAAATATAAATGAAAAGTTTGAACAATATTTTGTTTATAAAAGTTTGTGTGACCGTGATGAGGCTCGAACTCACCATCTTCCGATCTAAAGAACCAAAGTCTTATGCCTTGCCAAGTGAGCTATGCTCGTGAGATGCGAAATAAAGATAAAATAATACATTGTATACCTGCTTGTGTCGGTAAATGATTTGCTCAAATTCCATAATGATATAATATTGTGGAGGGCGCTAGCGTGAAATATGCTATCATCACAGTCGCTTCTATTCCTTATAGACGGGTTTCTACGGTATAAGGTGACTTTGGCTGTACAAACATACAAGGTTTAAGGTTGAAGTATTTATTGAAGGTGCTGGGGAAATAAGTTGAGGTCAATATTATTGGGCGTAAATCAATGTCAGGAGGTGATTTTTATATTCATATATGAATATTATATCTCCAGGTAATAATGGGATCAGATAACACGCAAGTTAATTAATACTCAAATATTCCTTTGGCAAAATGGCCAAAATTATTTTCCCGCATGCGCTTGTACAGACCGTTACAGAAATAAGGCCTTATACAGACCGTTAAAGAAATAAGGTAATAGTTATGTTCACCCTGTATGTCAAAATTAAAACTAGCAGCCAATATCTGTTCCCTTTAGCTCTGATTTAAGACATCATTTATTGAGAATCAGTTGAGAATAAAGAAAATCCATGGAAGGAACCAAATTAAAAGTTGCACTTTTATGTTCTTATCAATGGAAAGGCACGGCGCTACTACTGATTTCAGAAAAACACAGCACAAATTTTTGAAATTACAAAAATATTATCTTGTTTTGCCAAATGAAATATAGCTAAATTTAATGCTTTAATTAGTTCTAACTGACAATAAAAGTCAAATTTTAATATTTTTTTCAATTTGAGTGGAAATGGGCCAAAAACATACAGTTTTGCACGTTTTCTTGCAATTGCAGTCACAAAATGCACAGACTTGGCACAAGTCTGTATTCAAAATCTTTAGTGTAGCCCACAGAATTAATACTGTGGTGTAGCCTAAGAGTTAGCTCATAATTTGTGATGTGATCAAGCAAAATCTGTCGGAAATCAGAAATATTGATTTTGAGATATAGCCAAACAAAAGAAATATTTCCTTTTGTTTCCCCTGGTTTTGGAAACGCTTTAATTGCTCATATCTTTTAAACTGATTGTTCAATTTCAATGGTGTTTTCTGCCAAATTTAGCTTTGTATAATGCTTTTTAGTATCTATAAGAAACTAAAAATTGAATATGACCAACTTCAGAGTCAGGCTGATTCTGCTTGATCACACCACATTTTAATATTTTATGTTATTTTTGATAATTGGTTAATGAAATAGATTAAAAAAATGTGTTTTTTGTGAAATTATAGTCTTTGGGCTTGATTGTCACAGCATACGAAAAACGCATTTTTTGGCCCTTATTTCCAAAGATTGGCCCAATTGTAAAAAAGGATTGGGATTTAGCTACAGTTTGATTAGCTCGTAATCGGCGGGCCTTATAACATTGCGGATTAATATCAATATATTTTATTTGGAGAATTGTCTTGTGACATCTCGCCAGAAGTATTACAAATTATTAATTGAAGTCCTGTACTTTGTCTACTTTCTTTAACACGCAAAATATAGATCAGGCGGATCAACTATCACTCTGAATGTGGGTCTACCTTTTGGCGTAGTGGTATAAGCCTAATAATTCTCGCCGATTATGATCAAAGTTTCATTTGGCAAAACAAGATATTATGCTTTTAATTATTTTTTTTAAGTGCTGTATTTTTCTGGAATAGGGAGTAGTTATCTTCTTCGAGAACGCTTTGTGTATACAAATCAATAGTGCATCCAATGGACATGATGGAGCGAATGCAACTTTTAAATTTGCATCTTCCTTAGGATTTTGGATCATCGTGTTTTTATTTTTTAACCGATTTCAACAAATGAGGTCTTAAATCCGAGCTAAAAATGCAGCTATTGGCAGCAGATTCTAATTATGCCATATCTGTCTTTGTTTAGGATATACAGGGGTAAAATTAACTGGTGCCTTAATTCCTTTGCGGCCTGTATCGTATTGATTTTCAGCTAAAAGAGCATCAAGCCGATATCGATGAATACATCAGTCACTTTTATAAAATCGCCGTTGATTTTTGAGTAAATAAATTACTGTCAAGCGATAAATTTCGTCAGGAAGACCCAATATTTTCAAAGCTCAAGTACTGTCTCAAGTACTGTCTCATTTTATTCTTTAACAAGTATTGACGTTTCTTACGATGGCATAAAGCTTTGAAACAGCGCACCGTATCTTGCTGTATTCAAAAACTTTTTATTGTGAAGAAAAAACACATACATAAAACACATGCTCTCGAACATATGCCCACTCACTCAGTCCATAGCACAATTTGAACTTTACAGAATGATAAACGAAAACCAAAATCAGCTAAAAAACGCAAACAAAATAAAAACGTACACATGTCCTATTTGGGCGAAAAAGCAACATTAAATGAGAACGAAGATAACTGTTTGTCACAGAAGACTTCAATTTCAACATATCGTATTTACAAAATGTAATCTTTCTAACGTCAACTCTGACCCAAAAAATAAAAGAACCAGGCTAAAACGTTCTATTTTTAGAGATCGTGATTCAATATGTATCATTTAAAAACACTTTTTGTTAAACCTGATTGTGCCCTGATGACCTATAACAATTTATAGCTCCTACAAGCCGTTGGAAACAGGACCTGATCCATTGTAACCTTATTTATTTATAACTGAAGAAGTGAGGCTCATGTAAACTGGCACACGATGTCTTTTTGATAATAAATGGACACGGCTCTAAGGTGACTTTGGTTGTTCAGGTTGTATGTAACAAAACTATATACAATATAATACATTTCACTTATTGTATTGTATTTTATTTGATTGAGCTTTGTTTCAACAAAATCGGTGGACTTGAAGCGATGATGTGGACGATTGTGTAAAGTTGTCCTTAAACAGCTGCCCAGCAAAGACAAAAACGTTTTTAAAACGTTCTAAACAGGTTATATTTTGGGTTTTGGTTTAGATAAAAACGTTTTAATAACATTAAATGTCGAGTTATACTAAGGTTAAGAAAACGTTTTAAAACGTTTTGTATGAAAACGCACTGCAACAATATTATAAAAATGTTTTCAAAATGTCATTGTAAAATATTTTTGCAAAATATTTTATCAACACTTAAATAACATTGTATTCGAATAAACGTTTTCTGGCAACCTTTTCTAACTTTTTGTGAATGGTGTCCAAAACGTTTTGTATTTGTAGGGTGTGCCACTTTTGTGTCTTTTGTAGCAAAAGCGACTGAATTGAGTTCATGAACCATCTGGTCGATGTTCTTAAGATGGGTAACTTTAAACAATGGGGCATTTGAAGTGGTACTTTAATTTATAAATTTGAAATAAATAAGTATCATATTATTTATTTGCTAATGCTAATTAAGTGAAAGAATAACATGAAAAACCTTTGCTTTTGTTCTGAAATCTTTGTCGATAAATATGAACGTTCATTTAACGCGGAACAAACTTGATACGTGCGAACATGGCAAAAGGTGGCCTAACGCAGGCGATTAAGTAAAATCGGTCATAGCGTTTGAACCTGAACTAGATGACCCGTGACCCCTTTTATTTTTTTTCTGAAAAGCAAAAACGCAATTGCTAATCATGAAAGTCAATTTTACGCGATGCAAGCTTGATGTGCGAAAAAATGTCAAAAGTGGCCCAACTCGTTTTCTGGACGATTTAGTTAATTGAGCATAGCGTTTGAGCCCGAACTAGTAAAGAAACCAAATAAAGGATTTCTGTTAGCCAAGATGTTACTGATTCCACTGCATATAACATTGTTTCCATGATACAAGGTTTATGGTTGAAGTATTTGACTGTGCTTAGGTCAATTAAGGTCGATTCTAGTAGGCCAGTAAATCTAGCATTTTCTAAGGAACTAATTGCAACAGAATTTTTTTCACCACAATGCATTTCCTTGAGGTCCCCAAAGTACCATACAGAAAAATCTAGATTTTGATATATCTTTACTTCTAAATGGCCTATTACAATGGCTTAACTTTCTAGGAAGGGGGTTTTGGACACAACAAGTATCATGAGATAGGTTAAAAATTGATCATTGTCATTATCATTGAACAGATCATTGTTATATTTTCAAAATGGCCGCCAAAATCTTTTTACACACATAACACATCATTTTGAATGATAGAATAGCAATATTCTACCATTTTTTTCACCACAACACATTAATTTGAGGTCTCTTGACACCAGAATAAAAGTCCCAAAGTATCCAAGTATAGAAAAGATGCCTAATTTGCATAAATCCAAGATGGCTGCCTGTCAAAATTCAGAAAATGTCAACTTTGACATTATATCTTCACTTCCAAATGACCTAACACAATGATTCAGGTCTTATGGGATAGGTTGGAAAATGATTATACAAATGGATCATGAACCGCTCCACAATATTCAAGTATTGCAAAAGGTGCCTAATTTGCATAAATCCAAAATCAATGAAAAAATATAAACTTTGTAAAGGATGTATTTAATTATGATATTTGTATGAGCCTGTAGAATGTAGAATCCCCCTGCATTTCTCAGAAAGCATTGTGAGCAGTGTGGGGAAAGAATAATGCCAAGAAGACTGCTAGAATTTTCCAAAATGCAATGCATTAACATTTTGACTTGAAAAGAAAAAAGCTTACTTGTGTGATGTAAAGCATTTACATTACGAAATATTCATATTTCATGGCAGCGATAATCTGAAAATTGTTTTCTAACCTGACATGTCTCCCAAGACATTCCTTGAATCCACAAACTAAAGTTCAGCTATTGTAATGAAACTATTAATGGGTGACGATGTTTAATTTTGGAAATACCTACCTACCTACCTACCAGTCAGCATCGTACATTTCTGCACCTGCTGCCTTATACGTAGGAAAAACTTCCACGTGGCCCGTAGATTCTGATTCTTCCACAGACCACCTGGTGCCAAGTCTATCCATGTCCCTCTGAATAACACTCTTCCAAGTTGTCCTAGGGCGTCCAGGTCTTCTATTTCCATGGGTGTGATTCCAGAAGTAGAGCTCTCTTGGGCCGGATGCGACTCTCATCCATTCTGTACTGCAGATGGCCAAACCACTGTAAGCATCGCTTTCTTATGCATCTCTTTCCATGGGTGTGATTCCAGAAGTAGAGCTTTCTTGGGCCGGATGCGACTCTCATCCATTCTGTACTGCAGATGGCCAAACCACTGTAAGCATCGCTTTCTTATGATAGTAGTGAGCTTCTGTTGT
This sequence comes from Amphiura filiformis, assembly GCF_039555335.1. Taxonomy (NCBI): domain Eukaryota; kingdom Metazoa; phylum Echinodermata; class Ophiuroidea; order Amphilepidida; family Amphiuridae; genus Amphiura; species Amphiura filiformis. The sequence continues at coordinate 44,590,576 of NC_092646.1, forward strand.
TTCGTCACTGATGATCTTATGAAGTCGTTGGTGATATGCTGGGTTCATTTGATGCGAAGAATTTTCCTTTGGCATCTCATATCAAATGCATCTAATCTTAACTCATCTCTTTCAGTGAAGGTTCAGCATTCAGAAGCATATAGGAGGGTAGAGAAAACGCATGCACTATAGAATTTCACCTTGGTGTCTAAGTTGATATACTGGTCCTTCCACACCTTCTCAAGTTCTTTAAAAGCACCAGATGCTTTGCCACTCCTATGATTGAGCTCCTTAGTATATAATCCATCTGCACTAATGTATGCTCTATATACTTAACTTAAAGTGATCCATAACCTTGAAACCCATTGAAACCAAAGGTGCTGAGCTCGAACGACCAAGTGATGGCTCCAGTTGTATCTGTCACCTTGGCATCAGAATCTTCCAGGAGGGCTATGTCAGCATAGTCTAGATCAACCAGTTTTACCTCCGGGTACCTCAAGCTTCACCTAGGTAGAAGGGTTATACTTTTGTTGCTTTCTATACGAAGTCGATGGCAAGGCCAAAATACAGTGGTGACCAAATATCACCCTGTCTGCCTTACGCCAGTGACTATACTGAAGAATTTGGAAAGAGGACCCTCTGATTTGACCGCACATGTTGTGGCATGATAAGAGTTAATTATAATGTTGATGATCTTCCTTTGGATGCCATAGATGTGCAGGATTTTCCATAGAGATGGTTGGTAGGTCAAAGGCAGCCTTAAAGTCGATGGAGTTAATTAAAGCTTGGTAGCTGTTGGTTCAGACATTTCTCGATGATTTGGTTCAGGCCGAATAAGTGGGTAATAGTGAATCCAACGGACGAGGACACAAAACGCATCAAGGATCAATAAATGATACAAGAGGATACCTTGAACATTGTTGAATATGAACAACAGGAAAGAAAAAAAAGCAAGGTACACCAACTTGATGTGGGGAAACAAGTAGAATGCAGACTAGATAATACATAGGGGAACAAAAACAGCAAATGTAGGAATAAGTAGGCAAAGTTCGATAGCCAAAATTACTGAGCGTCCCTAAAACCAGCTTGGTTTTGCCTCATTCCTACGTCAACGTCATCCTTCACTCTTAGAAGTACGATTGTGGAGAAAACTTTGCCTGCAATATGTCCAGTAGAGTGATACCACAGTTATTGCTACAGTGAGAAAGGTCTGCCTTCTTTGGTAATGGAAGGATTATGCCTTGTCCCTTTCTCTTGGTGTTTTCTCGGTTCGCCTTTATTTTACAAATTATCAGCAACCACTCTTTGATGTTGTCGCCACCATCCTTGAGAAGTGAGGGGGAGGATGTTATCAATGCCCGGTACTTTGTTTCGTTTGAGCAGGCTAAGTGCCTCGTCAAGTTCTTAGCAAGGATTGAACCTTGAGAAGTTTAATAACTCACTAGGCTCTTCAGCGTTGAGCAGGTCTTCAACAGATTCAGCCCATCTCTGCAGTCGAGAAGCCTCATCCTTAAGTATTTCTCCTTTGGCATCTCGTATCTGCGAGGCCTTTCTGCTGGTTTTACCAATGAGAACATTCTTCAGCTGGTAGACTTCTATCTCATGTTGTTTTTACTTGAGGCTACTTCCAAGTCATCAGCGATCTTGCTCATCCAGGTCTTTTTTGTCATTCTTTAGCAATTCTTGTGCTGGTTTGACTACCTTCCTCTTGTCAATACGCTCCTTTGTCTCGGTTGGGATCCAGTCTGCCTTCTTCATCATTCTGAATCCAAGGTGTTCTACTGATGCTCTACTTACGGTATCAACAAATACATTCCACTCTTCATCAACATCGGTATTAGCATCTTATTCAGCCAATGCATGGAACCTTCCACCGATTTTAGCATTAAAGCATGTCAAAACATCACTCTCTAGCAGTTCACTGGTGTCATATTTTATATGGATGGTAGTAATTGCCAGGTTATGGTCACTTCCAACATCAGCTCTTCTGTACACTCTAACGTCTTTTAAGGAGTTACGCCATTTCCGGTTGATTAAGATATGGTCAATTTGGGAGAATTCCAAGTTAACTTATGGATTTTATTACGTGGGAAGAGTAACGATCCAACAATGAGATTGTGTAATTTTGGTGGCCATCTTGGGTACATTTATTGGATTTATGCAAATAAATCTTTCCCATACTTTTCTATATATATTTGAGAACTTTTAGAATGTTGTTCAGGGAACTCAAATACATTGTATTAAGCCAGTGGTATTAAGCTGAAAGAAACTGTTGATTTATTTCAAGTGTAGTTGTACATAGTGATATGGTTGTGTAAATATGCCTGTGGCCATTTTGAAAATATGCTAGTGATCATTCACTATGGTCAATTTATATCCTATTCCATAAGAATGGTTGTGTTCACAAACCCATTCCTAGAAAGTTAAATCATTGTAATAGTCCATTTAGCATGTTTAGAAATCTACATTTTCTGAATTTGACAGGCGGTCATCTTGGATTTATGCAATTTAATCATCTTTTTTGATACTTGGATACTTTGGTACTATTAGTATAGTATTCAAGGGTTCTCAAATGATTATTGTGGTGAAAAAAAAACAATGTTGCAGTTGTTCCAAGCTATTCTACAATACGAAATGATGTGTTTCCTGTGTAAAATACAGATCATTTACATTTTGGCGGCCATTTTGAAAATATGCTAATGATGCTGCTGTGTAAACATTTTGTAACATATCCCATTAGACTCGATGTGTCCAAAAACTCCTTCCTAGAATGTTAAATCATTGTAATAGACCATCTAGAAGTGAAGGTATGTCAAAATGTAGATTTTTCTGAAATTTTAGCGGCCATTTTGGATTTATGCAAATTAGGCACCTTTCCCATACTTGGATATTTTGGGACTTTTAATATGGTACTTTGGGGACCTCAAGGAAATGCATTGTGGTGAAAAAAATTCTGTTGCAATTAGTTCCTTAGTTGGCCCCCAAAAGTGCTAGATTTACTGGCCTATAGGGGGAACAACACCTGAAGATAAAGAGCTTCCAATCAAGATGTTTTGACGCGTCATACATCGCACTACATAATACATCGCGTGCCTGCAGTGTCCACATCGCGCTACAAAATACATCGCATGCCAGTGTCCACTTATTTATTAATGATAACAATGGTAAACAATGTGATTTATGAAACCCACCGTTGCCCTATATTCATTATGAACCATTACTCGTCAGCAGAAGTCTGTGCAAAATATAAGAAGATAAATTCAGAGAATGATCATTACTTCTGGGGGAATAACACCTGAAGATATAGACCTTTCAATCAAGATGTTTATGAGTTCACCACGCGGCGTACATCGCGATACAAAATACTCACAATACCTAATAGACTGATGCCGATAATACAAGCCTGTAAGAAATCAGGCCTGCCTCTTGAGAAGGGGGAAATGTGGGACAAACCCTTCGGGTGTACCTTAATGTTAACACGGTATAAATACAGATTAAATTTGATGGAAGTTCCCGTGCTAGATGAGAATTTAATCATTTGAGATTGATGAACATAGGCATTGGAAGGTAGTATTATTGATGTAAAAAGATACGCGGTATTTCTACGGTCTTTTAAAAGAATTTATTCCAAGAATAAGAAGAATCAAGAACGATGCAGCTGATGAAATTCTCGTTGTTATTAAGCAGGTTGATAAATCTACGATGATAATTAAAAGTCAACTTATTTTAAGATCGTTGGAGTCAGGAGACGTGCATTGCGTACAATATAAAAATTGGTGTTCACTAATGATGCATTAAAAAACCTGTGTAGAATGAATGACGAATACCTTTGTTCGGTGCAACTTTTTCCTCAACAAAGCATAAGAAGCATACATTCTGCATCAGGGAATTTTTATGTATCAATCTTGATTCAGAGACTGATGAAGTTATTCATCAATCTTTTACTAAATAAACACTCTCACAAAAGAAAAAACGTTTCGGACGTACCAAAGAAAACAATATTTGCAATGGTATTGTCGGGTTTGGTGTTGCAGTCCTTACAATGGCATATTCAGAATATAGGAACAGGTATTAGGCTACTTGATATTGTCCAAATTGTTTGTGATTGTCACTGGTCTTAAAAGTACGTACTGAATATGTACCATCTTGCATACGTTACTTATTTGTAACGTTCTTGAAAGTTTGATTATTCATTTAATTTTACCTTGGCTTTGCATTTCATTCACAATACCGATATATAAACAATGTTATTTCCGTAGGGATTTATTCATGAAAGATTAGAAGATCGATCATAGATGGTTAGAAAGCGTGGAATGGTTTAACATACGATTTCAAATATTTAAACCGCTGCTGTATACAATATACAAAACAATAATAAAACTTATTAATGTATTCAAATTGGTCAAATACAACTTACATGCAGTAGTTTTGACTACAAGGTGTTTTATCAACAGCGTCAACAACTTGACCTATATTGTAATGCCCCTCGTCCTTGTTCACGCATGGTGGTGCCTTCTTTACTGACAGCATTCATCCTTATATACATCTTTTATTTTCACTCGGGCTATTGTTCGCTATGCCAACGATCGTTGTGACATTTTTGTCAAGAGATGGTCTGTGATTGCTGTTTTATTGATAGCCTTAGACTCATCCTACATTTCCCCGCCACTAGTATTCTCTTCTCAGTTATGTTATATTTTCAGTACGTTTCTTTAATGTATGAATTATTATTATATTTCAGGAAACTTAACAATCAATTCTGTGTCGTAAGTTCTTTATTCACAAATGTTTGTTAAATAATAAGTTACCTTACTAGTATAGTGCCTTAGGGTCAAATAAGGCGAAAATCGTTACACGAGTGACAAAAGTGCCAAATTTGGTACACAGGTTTGTATGACCCTAAAGTTTAAGAAAATAAGCGGCTCCAAAAATATGGACCTCATTTTGGCTATTTTTGGGCTAAAAACCCCAATTTTTGGTCAAAAATACATCTTTTTTGCTATTAATGTATTTGACAAGGACTTTTTTCTGCAAACTTACACAGGAACCAGTTTTTCTATGGCCAAATTGTATCAGGAAAAAGAATCTGTCAAAAAATATTTCACCAGATGAAGTCTTAGGTCGGGTTTTGGCGAAAATTCAAAATGGCCGCCAAAATAGGTGTTTTTTCAAGATTTTGCCACTTTCTGTATAGTTTTAGGCCAAATGCACCAAGTAATATGTCTTTATATATGTTTTTGAGGCCGCTGATTCCAAATCTGCCATTAATATAATGGCCTTATGAATATCTAGATGGCTAAAATTCAAAATGGCCGCCAAAATAGGTGTTTTTCAAGATTATACCACTTTCTGTATAGTTTTAGGCCAAATGCACCAAGTAATATGTCTTTATATATGTTTTTGAGGCCGCTGATTCCAAATCTGCCATTAATATAATGGCCATATGAATATCTAGATGGCTAAAATTCAAAATGGCCGCCAAAATAGGTGTTTTTCAAGATTATACCACTTTTTGTATAGTTTTAGGCCAAAAGCACCAAGTAATATGTCTTTCTATATGTTTTTGACGCCGCTGATTCCATATCTGCCATTAATATAATGGTCATATGAATATCTAGATCAAAATATGACAAAAATTTAAAATGGCCGCCAAGATCACCTTTTTTTAAAGAATTTGCTGACAGGGACCCATATTGAGTAATAAAAATGTGTCTTTTTAGGTGTTTTCATGTCTCTACTCGATAATAATCAAATTTGATTAATCATTGTGACAATATCTGATAATATATTTATAATGGTACAAGAGCCACCATTATGACAAATGTACTGCACGGTTTTTTTAGTACGCACAACTGTATGTCAATTGTGTAATTTAAGGTTAACCATAGCTCTCAAAAACAAACACGAAGCCACAATATCGCTAAAGTCTTGCTGGGTCAGCGGGTAGATCAGCCCTACAATGAGGAATGCAAGTTCAAGTCTATCGCTAATTTAAGAAATGGATGCTTGAATTTGATCGGTAGAGTGATATTTCAGTGTCAAAGAGACAGTAGCCATGCAATATTCGCAAATCATGTCAGCCAAATTGTGACAAGTGAACTAACAGAGGACTGATTCAAGAAGAAAGTGTTGCTAAGAGCCTGCAGATGCAGGATGCCTTGAATCCAATAAACAAGTTGGTATACCCTGACTTCAATATTTTGTCAGAGTTGAGCACTTTGAATGCCTATACACTAGCAATTAGACTACAAGAAGCCACTAAGTACTCCGAGCTCTGTTAAGCTTCAAATGGTAAATCAAATCCAGATAGATGGTCATGCCTACCAGACTATGAAGTCAGTCTGGATGATCTAGCAGGCATCATATTTCACACAGTAAACATTGTCTTTGGTCAGGAGTTGGGAACAAGAAAATGTTGATTTTCCAAGTGACACTTTATCGAAAATTCAAGGCTTACATCTGCAGTCTCTTAACAACACCTTCCTCTCTCTCTCTGTCTCTCTCTTTCCGATTTTCACATTTTTCTCTAGCCCTTTCAGCCGATTCGGTTTTGGATGCTCCTTGTTTATTCTTTCGGATCCATGAGTTGGAAACAGTAGCATTGAAAGTAGCTTTGTAAAAAGTATTCCCCGATGCAATTTTCCATGTAGATTTCGTCCTCTATAGTCATTTTTGACATCAAATTCTGCTTCTGTTTCTTTTAGTAGGTATCTGTTTTTGCATGTATGTCCTAAGTATTTTCGTTCATCCCAATTGAATTGCCTGACTTTATCAAACCAATGTTCAGATTTTTGATTAGAGATTTGAATTGGTCATAGTCAGCGAGGATTCTTTTGCCCAGAGATTATGTTGTCATCAGACACTCTTCTTGATCCAGTCCTCTGTCATTTCACTTGCCTCAATTTTGCTGGCACCATTTGCTTCTATTGTTCATTGTCTTCTTTAGCCCTTAGACACTGAAATATCATTCTACCGATCACAAAGGATCCATTTCTTAGATTAGCGAAATACTTAACCATGCATTCCTCGCTGTAGAGCTGAACTAACCGGTGATCCAGCAACACTTTAGCGATATTATGGCTTCATATTTGCTTTTCCGCTGTTATATGGTGAGCTGTTATGAAGCTGAAATGACACAATTGACACCATATACAGTCGGGCCTACCAATAATATAAAAAACAAATGCCTTGGTGCGGTACATTGATTATTGCGGTGATTATTGCCACTATTAATCATATCGTTTAGTATTTCGTGATCCTAGCATCCTCTATTTATGTCATTGTTCATTAGATATCCACGAAAAAAAACCCTATTCCCAAAATTTCAGTTGATTCCGATTTTGCGTTCGCGAGTTATGCATGATTATGTGTATTACACTGCTCCATAGACAATGCGTTGTAATTTCGTTCTGGTGCACCAGAACGAAATTCAAATTTCACGATATCTTTGCTAAACTAATTAATCTGCAAGAAATATTTTGTACATAAACATTATGTAGCCAGAGGTTTCCAGTGATATAAAAATCTCAACTTTTTTGAGAAAAGTGGGGGCATGAGGCTGTGGATCACGAAATGCCCTTTTAATAGAGTAGAGATTCATAGTCTGCGAAATGAAAACACCTAAAAAGACACATTACTCAATATATCAATATAAATGGCTCACTGTCCGCAGAAAGTCTTTTTTAAAAAGGTGATTTTGGCGGCCATTTTGAATTGTTACCATTATCTAACCTAATATTCATTTGGCCATTATAGAAATGGTAGATTTGGAATTAGCAGCCTCAAAAACAAATAGGAAGACATATTACTTGGTGATTTTGGCCTAAACCTATACAAAAAGTGGCAAAATCTTGAAAAAACACCTATTTTGGCGGCCATTTTGAATTTTAGCCATCTAGATATTCATATGGCCATTATATTAATGGCAGATATGGAATAAGCGGCCTCAAAAACATATAGAAAGACATATTACTTGGTGCTTTTGGACTAAAACTATGCTAATAGTGGTAAAATCCCTAAAAAACACCTATTTTGGCGGCCATTTTGAATTTTCGCCAAAACCCGACCGAAGACTTCATCTGGTGAATTTTTTTTTGACAGATTCTTTTTCCTGATGAAATTTGGCCATAGAAAAACTGCTTCCTGAAAAAAATTTGGGTCAGTGCCCACCCCTAGACTATAGGTTAGATACATTAATATCAAAAAAGTTGTTTTTTTGACCAAAAATTGGTTTTTTTAGCCCAAAAAGGCCAAAATAAAGTCCATATTTTTGGAGCCGCTTCTTGTCATGAACTTTAGGGTCATACAAACCTGTGTACCAAATTTGGCACTTTTGTCACTCGTGTAACGATTTCGACCCTAAGGCACTATACAAAAAGAGCCGTCATCGCGGTTGATTGCATTAGCCCCCTTCTTGCGGATCTGAATAGATTCTCGAATTCTTCTTGATACAGCATTTAGTCTTTGTCTAGTATGCTGGCCCCCTCCCAATTGATAACATGATTTTCTTGGGCGACGTGATCTGTGATCGCTGACTTATGTTGTTCAGATGTTGACGCTTTTCTATTTGCTCTGGTGAACTTTGTGTCTTTGACCGTTTCAGAGTCTTTTTGATGATCCACTGCTAAAACAAACTTTGATCCCGAGGAGTGAGAGTGCATCCAAACACCGCGGGAAATGCAGTGGACCAGATCACTTGTGATCAAGCCATCAGCCTGGATGACGAAAGCTCAAGTCAGTGAATATATTTTATTGGATTTGTCACACAAAAATCTAAACAATTCTGTTTATATCAAGATCCCAAGTCCCAACTATTAAGCTCATAATTTTTGTATAATTATTTGTTGTTGTTTCTTAGGGAACAACCCAAAAGATCGATGACGTACTAGTTTCGTTTAGGGGGAGGGGTAAACATTCTCGATTACGTTTGTACAAAAACATCGGTCTGAAGAATGTGTCATTATTATTATTATTATGTCAAAATTTTCAACATTTCATTATTACGTTTCTGGGAGGGAAGGGGTCGGCTGAGAAACGAAACTAGTTACGTTTATAGGACGTCATCGATCTTTTGGTTTGTTCCCTTAGGGATTTTTTTCTCAACTTTGGTCGTTTTGTCTGATGTTAAATTATGCCAAAAACACGTTCACATTGGAAAAATTATTAATGTAGATAGACTACAAGGTTGATTTTTATATTTCACAGTGCAAGTTAATGATCGATTCCACTGCATCACAAATCCATACTCGGGTTTCTTAAATGGAAATGAGAAACTAAATTATTCAGTCATAATAATACCCTGTTCTCTTAGGCATAAGTCGTTTTATCGCGTATTTCGTACACGTGCGAGGTATTATAGGCAGCTGTACTCTTCTTACTCAACTAAGACGATGGTACCCCTTAAGTGTTCGTATGTTTTATAATGGTGTCATCCAAGTACTTCTTGTCCTGATAAAAATGTGTATTTTGTCAAAGTGGGGGGGCACAGGTGGATGTGAAAAGATTTATCTATCCCAGATTTTGCTAAAGCAACCACAAATGTAAAAAGTATAGAAATTCGATTCTAACTAGCCAGCAGAGAACCAAAGGATGGGTCCAAAAGGACACAAGAGTGTCACAATAACAAAGGGTAAATTAAAAACAGCAAAAATATGACACAACATCCACGAAGGTAAAAATAAATTAATTAATTAATTAAAAAAGCCAACGTTTCGAAAAGACAAAACTTTTCTTTATCAAGGGAGAGTGACCAGCTATATGCATAGTGTAGAGATCAGCTCTTAGTTGAAACCCAAAAACGGCAACATAAAATTGCTGCTGTTTTATCAGATAAAGACGTACGGAAGTACAAATGCAATAATTTTAATATCTTGACACTCTCTCTCTAAGCTGCACGCGGCGATTTTCATCAAAACAAAATCTTTGTCTTCCGTGCAATTGAACTAAAAGTTTTAAACAAGTAAAAAAATTACAAAAACGTAAACAAGCTTTACGTAATGTCAATGTAAAACGATCCAACTTTTATGTATCACAGAAGTCCTCAACTTGACCACACCATATCATATTCACAAACTTGAATCTTGCTGACATCAACTCTGACCCAAATAAGCTAGCGCGATACTGAACGAATATTATATTTTGAGTTTCACTTTTGAAAACGCTTTTTGCTATAACTAAATATTGTGTCTCGGTGACATGGCTTCGTCTACTTTAGATACCGATGTAGCAATATTGGAACCTTATTCATTAATGATAACAATGGCAAATGTATAGTGTGTTTTATGAAACCCACCAGTGCCCTTTAACATCATAATCATTCTGTCACCAGAAGTCGTGTGAAATATAAGAAGACAAATTCAGAGAATATTATTATTTCGGAGGGAATATGACACGCTACAAAATACACACAATACCTAAACATTGATGACGATAATATATTAAAGCCTGTAAGAAATCAGTCCTACGTTATATTAATACCATTCTCATCAAGGGGAAACTGTGGGCCATACCTTCAGGTGTACCTTGATTATTAACACGGTATAGGATAGATTAAACTTGATTTAATTTCCCGTCCAAGATGATAATTTAATCATTTGAGATTGATGAACATAGGTATTGGAATGGCAGTTTTATCAATATCAACAGATACGAGGTATTTATACGATCTTTAAAAGAATTTTATTCCTAGAATAAGGAAGTTTAAGCTGACGTAAATTCTCCGTGTTATTAACATGTAAAAGAGCAAGTTGATGTATTTAAAATATATGCGATGATATTAAAAGTCAACTTATTTTAAGATCGTTGGAGTCAGGGGACGTGTATTGCGTACAAAGTGACCATTTGTGTTCACTAATGATAAAGACTTTACATATTATGTGGAATGAATGACGAATGTGTTTTGTTTGCTGCACCATTTTCTTCGACAAAGCATACATTCTTCATCAGAAATTTCGTATGTGTCAATCTTGATTTAAAGATGAGGAAAAATAGAAAGGTACAGAAGACAGATATACAATGTATTACTAACGGAAACCGCTTATCAAAAGAAAATAACTATTCAGAATGTTGTTGCTGCTTTTAGGAAACCCTCAATAAAATCTCATAGTTATATAATTATAGGGATATGACTTATTGTAGTTAAGCTATAATGAGTGGGTGCCATGAGGCTCAGAAGGGAGAAAGTGAAAGTCAATACCTACTAATCACACGAGACAATTCAATGTCTTTATAATTATATTTCTTGAAAGTTTGGTTACTGTTCTACTTTTACATCGGTTTTGTATTTCTTACAAAACACAGAGATTATGTTTAAAACATGGTTTTAGAAATTGTTGAATTGTTTAATATACTTTTAATGTATTTTGAAATAACTCGCTGTTGCACAAAAATATAAACTAAAATGTATTCAAATTAGTCCAATACAATTCCAGTTACACGTAGATATTTTGTTTACTCTTGCCACATTTCTTTATCGAAGTGAGAATCTGAGCTCGGCTGATATTAACAGATATGGACACTTGTGTGCATCATGAAAGTGAACATGTGTTTGTAATCAAATGGACCACTATAATAAATCAAAACAAAAGTTCTACCGTTTGCATACAGATAATAATTGTGTTGTCTTTTTTCTTTATATGTTCTTATCTTCATTTGGGTCTCATATTGATGGCAACACAATAAAAGCCAAGCACATTGGATATAATCATATTATTATTAATCAAAAGAATAGTTTTTTCTCTAAGAAACATCCAGTGTCGACGATTTTCCATATCTAAGCCATCCTGGTTCAGTACATCAGATTTGAAGGAGCGCTTCGTTAAATCTGATTTATCCTTTTCGACATCAACTTGTTTTTCCTGTTATCAGTCATTCCATATCGCTTTTATTAAATATGTACTATGTTATATCAATTCTTTCTTTCGGTGTTTTATACATCAATGGCTGTTTTTACATATGTGGGTACGTACGTGTATTACTGACAATTTCTATTCATTTCACGATAGAAAATGTTTTAACGAAAGAGAGAACAAAATTCGAATCTAATTATTTTCAGCGCAGAATGCTCCTTTTGATTTTTCAGATATTTTGAATCTTTTCTTGGCATTCATACCTACTGACGCGCTAGCAGTCTATTTCAAATATTAACCTATTAAGATATTGTGGGCGACCCAGATACAAACTTACTGTGCCCTTTTACCTTGTCATAATACTGCTCATTGTATTCCAGTTTTATTGGTGGTTACTTTGCGAGGTCTGTTCATGATGAAAGGATTATAATTTGTAGTAGTGATGCTTTTGGAAAATGTTGTGAAATGTATCTACCTTTCCGAGGTACTTCAGGATATCTGATGGAACGCCGGTTTAAGAATTGGAATTCTTCTTTTTCTTCTTCTCCTCTTTCTTCTAACATCTAAGCTCGGAAGCTTGATAGTCAAAATAGGTAAACTCATCTCATGTGATAAAATGGGTGGACATCTGTTTCCGTCACACAATATTGTTTATATCAAAATCCCAAGTCAATCTTTACAGGCTAGGTACGATTTGTCAGAATGAGATACCGTTGTAAATCTCACAATTCCTGCTGGCTGTCATTATTGTCTGTCCAATTAACTTAGACACCCAGTTTTTGTTACTTATTTGAAAAAATATACACTTTCAAAGAAAGTCATGAAAGAAAAGTGTTAACATTCGCTGAGACCTAACGGGATTTTTGTGTTTCCAAAGCATTGAGTGAGAGTTTACCAGAAATTCTATTGAAATTGGAAGGTTTTTCTCAACACTTTAAAAATAATCCGGTAGAAGTTGGGTACCATTATTTTGGAAGGTCTCATTATACAGATTTGTAGGTATGGTGATTTTGGATAGTGAATGGATGAATAGTAAATTAATTATACTCCTCACCAAAAACATTTTATAAAAATGAAAAATATAATTCAGGTCATAAAATGCAGACAGTGTTTCTAATTGGCATATATTTATTCTTCGTGTATTAACTCAGTGATCCCAGCTGTCCCTCAACCAATTACAACAATTCGGCGCGGTATTTGAATCTTCTACTGTGCATGCTTTTGGCTTGGCACAATTCTAAGAAAATACAAATTGTATGCCATATGAATGTTCTGATGTTATTGGTGAGGAGTATAATTCACAATACACTCCAGACGCATAGTAACTTGCCCTATCATTTGTTATAATGCACCAACTGTGACATCTTTTGAGTTATAGAGGTTGTGCATGAAATTATTGATTGGCTCCAAAGAAAGGATTTGAACCGGTGTCCTGCACCGAAATCATGGCACAGTGTAGTCCATTCAATCAAATATTGTCATCAACCTATTTGATCGTAGTGTATTTGTTATGCGTGTGACGACCTCTCACGGTAGATTGCAAACATGCTTTTGTTGAATGCATTTGAGTAGACCGCCATTATTGTGAATTAGTAAAAGGATCAAAGAAAAAGGGTGGAATCACTGATCAATATGCATGATTACAATGTTCAAACACCCCTTACTGTAAATAGATTATCCCATCAAAAGTTTCAAGTCATTAGGAATATTCGGCTGGACCCAGATATCTTGCCGTAAATTGGTCAAAATTGAATAAAAGTAGACAAGGAAGAATATTTTTTTATCGCTTTACTAATAATTTCTGTTAGGTCTGACCGTGTTTAGCCACTTTTCTTTCATGACTTTTTGCCAAAGTGAAAACTTTTCGAAATATATCCTAAAAACCGGGTGTCTAAGTTATTTGGACAGACAATAGTAATGCTATTGTAGCCATTCCGATATGAGCATATTATATACAGTAAAAAGTATAATAATAATAATTAAATAAAATATGATGAATTTGTTGTGAAGACTCTAATACAATACAATCACTCAATGCAATGTTGTCGTTTTGTCTTATGCTAAAATAACAACAAAACAACAAAAACAATCACAGTGGGAATATTTAATGTGGATAGACTGTACGGTTGATTGGTATATTTCTCCCCTAATTTTACAGTTAATGATCGATTCCAAAACATTACAAACCAATACTCGGGTTTCTAATGGAAATGAGAAACTAATGCTGTACTCTTCTTACACAACTTGAACGTGTTCGTATGTTTAAATAATGGTGTTGTCCAAGTACCTTTTGTCCTGACAACTGTTTATTTGGTCAAAGTGGAGGCAGGTCATATTATTCCCAACAGTTATGGCATCCAGATTGGGCATTTGTTTTGTTATAACAGCCACAATTGGCATTAAGCAAATTTGATACAATATTACGAATGCAATGTTTGAATGTCTTGGCATATTCTCTCTAAGATGTACGTGACCATTTTTAAAAGATGCAATTGAATCTTTTTGTTTGATCAAAATACCATATTTACCTTCCTGTCAATAATTGGATAAGAAGTATTTTAAAAAGCCCATCACAGAAGACCAGACCACAACTTCAAATCATGCCATATCCACAAACTGTAATCTTGCTATCGTCAACTCTGACCTAAATTGGCTGCTGTCGCGATAATAAACGATATGGTGTCTTGTACCGCCCACGTTACAGCAGTTACAGCAGTTTACGGTCACAGGTACTCAGGTAGTGAGCAGAGATGATATACCACCTCCGTGACTACAACCATAACGTTTCTAGTACGTTTCGATTTAGACGTATTTTAATGTTCAACCCCCAATGCAAAATAAGTCACTGTGGATTGATGAAAATGTTGGGAAAATATGCAAATAAGCTCATTAATATTCATAAATATGCAAATAACATAACACAAAAACTATACGGCCGTGTGTCCTGTATTCACCACCCTTATCGTTACATCACAAATATTATGAATTTTTACACCAATCGAGTTTCTAATTAGATCCACAATTATTAACCATAAACTAGCAAAAGTATACATTTTTGAAGTCCGGTATCTACCAGGTTTTAATGTGCATCCCCCAGGACTCTACCAAACCAACTTTTTTAGTTTCCTTTTATGGTCCTATAACACATTCAAGATGTTAACAAAAAATATTTCCCGGCACTCCGGCCATATTCAAGGTTAAAGGTCAACACAGTGGTTTACAGCAATAAATGAGACCACAAGCATGACAATAACTTCTTGCTGATCATTTAATTTGGGTCGACTTTGGAAAAACGTAACATCGCCACCTTTTTTTGGTGGCGAGTTCAGGACACAAAGCCATACAGTACATCAAGCCACCATATCCTATCACCATACCAAGTTTGAAGTTGATCGGTTATTACGTTGGAGCTGCACAGTGGATTAGTGAATTTGCTTCCTTTCAATAATTGGATAAGAAGTATTTAAAAAGCACACAAAATGACAAAAACGTAGGGTCTAAACAATTTTTTTTATCACAGAAGACCAGACCATAACTTCAAATCATGTCATATCCACAAACTGTAATCTTGCTATCGTCAACTCTGACCTAAATTAGTTGCTGTCGCGATAATAGACGATACTTGCTTTGGTTAAAACTGATGGTGTCTTGTACCGCCTACGTTACATACCGATGTAGCAATATTGGAACCTTATTCATTTATGATGATAATAGCAAATATATAGCGTATTTGATAAAACCCACGTGCCCTATATTCATAATTAATCAAAGTGTCACCAGAAGTCACGCGAAATACAAGAAGATAAATAATCAGAGAATATTATTATTCTGCAGGGAATATGACTTGCAGATATGGTCCATCCAATTAGGATGCCTCTGAGTGAACCACGTGGTGTGCATCGCGCTACAAAATACACACAATACATATACATTGATAACAATAAGCCTGGAATAAATCAGGCCTGCCTTGTATTAATATGCAAGGGGGAAATACGGGACAAACCTTCAGGTATACCTTAATATTAACACGGTATAGGACAGATTAAACTTGATGGAAGTTCCCCTACTAGATAATAATTTGAGACTAATGAACGAAGGGAAGTATTATCAATGTAAACAGATACGAGATAATATGTGTACGATCTCTAAAAGAATTTTTATTCCAAGAATAAGAGGAATAAAAAGTTGAAGCTGATGAAAATTCTCGGTATTATTAAAATGTAAAGGAGCAGGTTGATGAATTTAAGATTAATGTGCTGATAATTTTAACGTCAACTTATTTTAAGATCGTTGAAATCCGGAGACATGCTAAAAATGAACATCTGTGTTCACTAATGATACATTAATACAACACCTGTGTGAAATGAATCACTAATGTTTTTGTCTGTTGCAACGAAGGATATATTCTGCATCTGTAATTTAGTATGTATATAGAAATTTACAAGAGCATACGTTTGTAACTTGTATCAGTATTTATTTTTTAAACCTTCTCACTAAACAAACAACTTCGGAATGGTGTTGCCGGGTTTTGTGTTGCCGTCCTCCAATGATTAAAAGATGCAAATATATGCATATGGAATGGTTTAATATGCGATTTTAAATAATTCGCTGCTGCATATATACAAAATAATGATATAACCAAAACATAGAATAGAACCAGTCCAATACAATTTCACTTACTTGCGAACGTTACTCCTTCTAAAAAATAGATAATATAGGATAATAATGGTAAAGCATAAATAATATCTATACTCAATTTGCTAGGTGAATTATTTATCAACAGCGTCAACAATGTGACCAAAATTGTAATGCCCTCGTCCCTTTTCATGGTTGTGCTTTATTTTCTATTAGTTGCCCCTTAATACAGAGTGTCCCAAAAATAATACTGGGTGAATGAATTTGGATCTAAGTTGACGAATGAGCATCATATTATTCTGCATCGTATACGCTAATATTACTTGAATCGGTTAGCTGATTGCGAAGAAATGAGCGATTACATTTCGCATGCGTCAATTCACTTCATTCCAAGTTTGAAAGAAGGATTATTCAACACAATGCACACCAGTGGTTAACATGTCAAAGGCTTTCATATTTTGGTTAGTGAAACTCTTTTCTTCTTAAACAATATGTTTCTTGCAAACCATTTAACGAGATTTTGTTCAAATGTGAAAATACTGCACGACATTAAAAATGAAAGCTTGAATGTAAGATGATGATCGGTAGGTTTTCTCACACATTTATCTTTTTGGAATATTTTGCCAGAAATGGTATTGGTAACGCAAAATTTTAATGTTTTTAAACTTCAACATAATACTGCATGGTATTAAAAATCACACGTAAATCTATACGCACTTGATTATTGTCAGTCTTCGCTCCAATGTTCATTGGAAAGTTAAAATATAACATAACGAGTTGCTAACAAAATGTTGCTCCAAATATTGTCACGAATATTTAATGCAAAACTTAACTTTAAACAAAAACTTAAAGCATTAAACATTATATTGCACAGTATCAAAAATTAGAAGCCACAGACTCATCACTTTCTTGTTTTTCTTTTGAAAAGTTTAACATATTGCATGAAGAATTAAAATGTTATAGCTATCCAATATCAGGAATCCATATTACGTTTCTTATAATTCAACCACCGTGCATCAATGTGAAGGCAAATCAAAAGTTATAATCCGGTTGTTCACCTTCAGTGAAAGCATGAATAACATAACACTGTCGCGTCGTGCTATAAATTAGATGAGAGGACTAACATTAATGAGATACACAAACTTTACCAAGGGGTGAGTAGTAGGTATGAAAAAAAATTGATCAAACTTTGAATTAATGTTTAAAAATTCCGATTCCTATTACTCGACTTATGTCCAAATTCATTACACGGTAATTTTTCTGGGGCACCCTATACATCTTATATCTTTTAATCCGGTCATTGTTTGCTATGCCAACGATCTTTGTACCATTTTTGTCACGACATGGTCTGTGATTGATGGCGATACTTTCTCCGTGACCCTATTTCTTACTCTATTTCCCCGGGTTCTCAAGTGTAGTATTCTCATCTGAGGTATTATATTTTTCGCTTGTTTCTTTAACAATCAATCATCTATTTTCTTATATGCATATATTGTTAGTTGCCTTATCATCCGCATGAATATTTGTCAGCATGGCCTAACAAAACGCAATACTCATCTGCCTGCATTTAATAATAATTTAGATATGACAATGAGCAATCCTTCGTTTATGAGTTGTCTTTTCTCTTTTGTTCTTTTGGATTCACTCTATCATTATGATAAAATATTTGAAGAAATCAAAGAGCCCTAGGAATACAAATTGTAGTGTAATCCACGCCAGACACAATTTCTTTTAATGACAAAAAAGAATGTTTGTAATCGATCAAAAACCAAACGTTTTATACCAATTTTGAATTTAGATGTTGATTAACAAGATGTTGATTAAGTTATCAACTAGAAAATTTTGACCAAAGACCTCATACTTTTTAATCTAGCGGCATTTTTCAAACTGTATACTTAATTTTGATACACCCTGTACATCACTCGATTGTCTATTCTTTTGTAATCTCGGTGGAAATATTTTGATGGTTTATATTTTTTCACAGGGAAATAAACCTAGGATTATTTAACCAGGATGTTCCTTCAAGTGTTCCTTCATCCAATCAGATTTTTTTTTTTATCTAACTTCTCCCTAAAAACCCTTTTTGTCATTAGGTCAACAGATGACGCAATTCAATGTTTATAGCAAGGCGAATGTGGTAAATCTGTTGAAAACGACATATCCAAGCACGATTTTTGACCAAAATGTAGGTTTTAAATGTCAAAACCTCAAGTGTTCCGTACAATATTTTTCAAATTTTATGTCATTAATTAAGGGATGAGTCTATAGGAATAACGACCAAACAAAGAAATTCTTGTTTAAGCCGTAATATTGTAGTCTTTCAACCCTTTCACAACTTCAAGCGTGTAACTTACAAAAATTCCCGCTAAAAAGTGGTTCTTTTAATTTTAGAAAATACATTAATAATCGCATTGGACTTTTCGTACTGATCGTACTATAAGTGACCACCAGCCTATAATGTTCTAATCACACTATAGACTGGGATTACATGTGACGTCATTGCCAGGCAATTGGTCTCTATTGTTCCTTGTCCGGAAATATGCCCACGCAGTCAGGGACCGTGCTTTTAAAACTCCCGCCAGATCACAATAAGGCCATTGAACTGCGTAGTAGCCATACGTACTCATTGAAGTATAACGGTAGCACGTTCCCTTACCGACTCATTATTAATGTGTGGAAAGGGGTCAGGGACGGCATTCTGATCATTCTAATCCTTTCTTCTGAAGTCAATAGATAAAAGAAAGGCCTTGAACACAGGTGCCGAGTTGTAGATAATATTTAATCATCAAAGCTGATGGCATAAGAAATTTCGAGGAGGCAGCGCTTATTATTTCTTGTAAACACAATCTAATGTGGTACTCACCACATGTAGAAGGCCAAGGGGTCTGCAAATTAGTGCATGAAGCTAGTAAAGATATAGCTTTATGTTCAGTTTAATCAATTAAAATACTATGGCTGGATATCAAAAAAATCGCGAGGCATTAAGTATTAATTTTTATATTATTATGACAAAATCCCGTCCCTTCTCAATTGAATAGGCTCCGAGATTAGACTTTCCTTTCCAAAAATAAATTATATGGCCTAGAGGACATGATATAGGCCTAATCTAAACCCATATTCGGTATCCAGAAACCTTCACAGTCTGAGCGGCGCTTGCACTCGCATCGCATTAAACTAGACAAAGTTCGCTAAACTGAGGCCTGCTTCAATTGCCATCCTTTATCGAGGGGCGAGTATGAGGTTTCATAGTCATCTATTACCTATACCATTTTTCACCCCGATGTGGCAGTGATGTCAACGCGTTGTGAACAGCTGTTTCGCTCGCGCATCTATGCGGTGTCTTTAAGCGCGTGCGTATGTACACCAGCGCCATCGAACTCCAGCGAGTGATACTGCACCTAATAAAATTCGTTTCATATCTCTTTTCCGCCATGAGTGTCGCAAAATACATCATCTCCCCGGGGAGTACAGAGTTATGTTCATTGCATTCTGGAAAACGGACATTTCGGCTGGTGCCTTCATCACAAAAAGGAATTCCCGATCATCACGATAATGGCGCGCGATCACGAACATCGAAGTACATTTTGAGAGGGCCTACGCTGGTTCTTTTGATTCTAGTGTAAAATCTGTTCATCACATGTAGTCCGATTTGGTATCTATGGTCTCATCAAAGTCTTGAGAACTCTTTTGGATGTTATGTTGGTTAACAAAAACGATACTGTTAAAAATAGCGGTATTTATGCAAGCGACGTATCTATTGTGTAAAATGCATTGCAAATTGTCGGCTAAAGAGGGCATAAATTAAAATCGCGAAGAGTAATAGCAACAATAACTATCTACATTCCAAGCGGAAACGCTTTTCAAAAACATACCACCTTTTTCGGGCAATCGCTGAAACCGAAATATGAAATTCCAGGCCATCTGTAAAAAAGTGCGTGAGAAGAAATGACCATGAACTTGGGTCACCGAAACAAGTGTTTATATTGGTGTCAGGCCTATCATAGTGATACAACAATTAGCCCCCAATAATGGCTTTCATTTGAACCGTTATTTGCTAAACTGCGATTTTTACTTTTTGAGAAATCAATGAATGTATCAAAAAACTTTTTGAAAGTCGATTTAAAATGGCATAACCCGTTAAATGAAAGAGCACACTTATATTGCCCATATACTAGCGTCATTACAATGAGCAAAGGCCAATTCTCTTTAGATTGCAAATCTTGTGCAAAAAGTTACTATTTTCGCCTGTTTTATCATACGGTTGTAAATTCAATGAACTATGACTTTGCTAAAGAGCGCTTACCAATTATTGATATGCACGGTTATAATGTAACAAATTGAAATGAAAACCGAAACTGTTTGATGCCGAAATCGTATTATCGGCAGCTGTACTCTTCTTACACAACTTAGACGACGGTACCTCTTAAGTATTATCCAAGTACTTCTTGTCCTGATAAAATGTATTTTGTCAAAGTTGAGGCACACATGGATCTTAAAAGAGGTTATGTACATTCCCATCACTATATAAAGACCGACAGAATGGCGAATGGCGAATGGAATGTTAGTATTTCAATTTTTGACATATATTTTTGACAGATACACATGACCATGTTAATCAAAACAACATTTTTGCCTTCATTCCTTTCAATTTGCCAAGACGTTTGAATAAAGTAAACAAATTAACAAAAACGTAAATAAGTCCTACTTGAACGAAATGTCCTACTTTAACTTATTTATATTATTACATAAATCTTCAAATCATATCATATTCCCTAACTGTACGATCGTTCTAATGTAAACTGTGACCTAAATAACTGAATAAGTAAAGAAGCTAGCGCGATACTGAAATAATCTTGTTTCTAGGGAACATGCTTCCCTTTGGAAACGCTTTCTGATAAACTGTTGGTGTATCGGTGACCTGACTTCCTGTACCGTCTACGTTAGATACCGATGTAGGAATCTTAACCTTGTTCATTTATAATAAAAATGGGAAATATACAGTGTGTATTATAAACCTACCGTTGCCTTATATTCATCATAAATCATTACCATTTCCAGAAGTCGTGTGAAATATAAGAAGATAAATTCAGAGAAAGATTATGATTTCTGGGGGAAGAAGACCTGAAGATATGGACCTTACAATACAGATGCTTATAAGTGAACGATGCGGCGTGCATCGCGCTACAAAATACACACAATACATATACGTTGATAACAATAATATAAGCCTGAAATAAATCAGGCCTGCCTTGTATTAATATACAAGGGGAAATACGGGACAAACCTTCAGGTATACCTTAATATTAACACGGTATAGGACAGATTAAACTTGACGGAAGTTCCCCTACTATATAGATGATAATCTAGTCATTTGAGATTGATGAACATATATATTGGAGGAGAAGTATTATCAATGTCAACAGTCATGCGATATATTTCCAAGAACAAAAAGAGTTAAGAATGTGGAAGATGATGAATATTTGCTGTATTATAAAGATGTAGATGTAAAGGAGCAGGCAGGTTTATGAATGTAGAATCTTTTAGATAATAATTAAAAAGTCAACTTATTTTAAGATTGATGGAGTCAAGGGATGTGCAATGCCTACAAAATGAAAATGTGTGTTTACTATGATACATGAATACAGGGTGCATCAATATGAAGTAAACCGTTTGAAAAATACCACTAGATTAAAACAAAATATAAAGTATTTGGTTAAAATGGTTTAGTTGATAGTTGAAACAAACATCTTGTCCTTCCACAACTGTAAAATCACTGGCGTGTAACCATTAAAAAAGCGCAGTGATTTATAGTGCGCTACGCACAGGCACAACGCCTAGACGTTGATCCACAAGCCTCAGCATACTTCACATGTTGTCGCTGACCACTATGACACCACATCATTCCATTAACTAATAAACAACAATTCAGGGACTTTACTGCTTCAGAAGCGCACATCCTAGACTTTCCACAGATGACCTTTGTGACCAGGATCAGCTCCCCGAGTTTCGTACGGGTTACAACGAGACAAAATAGCAGTAAGTTCCTTGTCCAGGGGAATTTCAAGCTTACTCAATTTTTCCATGAGAGCTTACTAGGCACAGTCAGGGTTCGAACCCACAATCTCTCGCACCATAGTGGAACGCCTTATCGATTGAGCTAACTTGACTTAATAAGGACTCTGGCAATTTTTGTGAGCAAAGCAACAGTTACTTCATCAATCTTTTACTGAATAAACCCTCCCACAAAAGAAAAAAACACATTTATTTGGACTCGCGAAAAGTATTCCTGATTGCTGTTTTATTGATGTCAGATACTTTCCCCATGACCCTAGTCTCATCTTATATTTCCCCGTCCCTAGTAGTGTTCTCTTCTTAGGTATATCATATATTTCGTCTCTTTATTTAATGTATATATTTATTGGAGTATAGGAAACGTAACATTCAATCATCTGTTGAAAAGTCCTCTATGCATATATCTTAGCAGAATACTTGAAGCTACCGTATCATCCGCAGGACTATTTGCCAGCATGGGCTAAAAACTCCCAATACTCACCGGCATGCATTCAATATTGATTAAGATATGACAATGAGCAATGTCTCAATAGATGCTGACGAAGTGATATTCGATCTCTCGTCCGTAACTCTATACCTCTCCATTCAACCAAAACCCACTGGTGGCACAGAGAATAAATGAAAACATATACATTTTTAAGTAGAGACACAGGGGTTTAGGTTTGATGTAACAATCTGTTATGTTTAGCTTCGATATAGGTTGATACATTTTATGATATACTTTAATGTTCGCGGGTAAGGTAATTTTAGCTGCATTTTTTTGTTTCGACAATTTGAAATATTTTGATGATATTTATATGAAATGGTGAAATAAATTGGTCTTCATATGCGCGAGTCATTCAAAACGTTCTGCCTCCACCCTCATATCTCAGCTTCTACAGTGAGCGGTCCGTTCATATTTTCCATGATTATAACCTATGGTCTAATCTAAAAGCTGAAAAAAAAAATTTGTTTTAATATCTTTTCCGTTTGTTGTAAGCAAGGTAAAAATGAAACCAGGATTCTGGACCGCGGAAATTGAGAAAATCTGTACGTATATCTACTGACAAAGATCACAAGTACACCAATTTGAGGTTACCATAAAATACAAGTTAGTCACTTCAGATGGCTTAAATTGAAACTGACATCCAAAGAATTGAGGCAATACCATGAATACATCGCAGGGAAACTTAGTTTGTATCCAACAATTACCGTAGAACAGAGGCCCGGGGCAGGGTCACTAATAGCCATCAAAATCTGCAGTAGCCGTCCCTTGAGCAGCGAAGAAGGCAGCATAGATTAACAACAATGTATAAATGGTGAAATTGCAATACCCAATCTTTATTGAGGTAACAACTTCAGTGACCAGCACTGCTATCCAAGCAGACCCTCAGTCAATACAAAACATAATATTTATAGTGTAATACAGTATAATACAAAAGTGATACCAAAAAGGCAATGGCAATAGGAATTTATAAATTAGACTTTAACAAGAAATGAGAACATTTGTTTTGAATTGTCTCAAAGATATATTTTCCATATCAGTTCGAATCATTTGGTGATAAACTGTTTCAAATATGAGCAGCTCTGACATGAAATGTAAGGAAACCAGAATTAGTATTGTATTTTGGAACAATCAATGTGTTAGAAGAATGATTTCTGGTTACATGAGAATGAGTATTATGAACAAATTCAAACTGAGATAAAACGTTTAGAGTTATGCCACCTCACATAAACACCTACAAATATTATTTTCTTCCCCCGGAAAATCATAGAATGGAACTCCCTACATCCTTCTGTGTATTGTTGCCAAATCAGCTGACTATTTCAAGAGTTGTATTAATAGCATGTAATATATGTGATGCGATCAAGCAAAATCAGTCGGAACTCGGAAATATTGATTTTGAGATATAGCCAAATAAAGGAAATATAAATTAATATTTCCTTTTGTTTCTTCTTGTTTTGGAAACTCTTTAATTGCTCATATCTTTGGAACTGGTTGTTCAATTTCAATGAGGTTTTCTGCCAAATCCAACTTTGTAAATGTTTTTTACTATCCTGTAAGAAACTGAAAATTTATTATTGCCGAGTTCCGACTGATTTTGCTTGATCGCATCACATATGTCGTTTTGTCTTATTCTCAGTTTTGTATAGCCATGTTGATTTCAACTGGTGCCTTTAATCACCTCAGCTAGATAATGCTTTCATGCAATTTTGTTGAGTATTTAGATGTAGATGAGATCTTACTGTTATAACCGGTTCGTATCAGTGTTTTCAAATACATGTGTATTGCCACAGATTATTAGTAGTAGTAGTATTGCTGACAATTTCTATTAATTTCAAGATATATGTTTAACTAAAAAAAGAATAGAATTAAACATTTTCAGCGCAGAATGCTTCTTTTGATTATTAGATATTTTGAATCGTTTCTTATCATTCATACTTATTGAAGCGCTAGTGGGCGACCCAGATATACTCCAAGCTTGTGCGTATCTTTCTGGCATCCTCTTACCTTGGCAAAGTACTGCTCATTGTATTCTGGTTTTATTGGTGGGTTACTTCGCGAGATCTGTTCATGTTGAAAGGAATGTAATATATGCAGTCAAAATGCTTTTGAAAAATATTGTGAAATGTATCTACCTTTCCGAGGTACCACAATAAATTGCAGGATGCGGCTTAGTGAAGTTTACAGTATTTGGAATATGTCCTTTTCTTCTCTATTCTTTCTCATTTATTAGTACTGATTTTGATTAACGGTTATAAAGTGCTCTAGTACATTACCAGATTTATATAGAGGTTATCCACGTTACTCATGTGTGACCTCTAACAAAAGGCGCTGGTTTCCGTAGTATTCCTCATTCAAACCAATGCAATGTACGACCTCTGAGTTATTTGCATGACTTTGGCGGGCTATTTTGAAACAGTCATGGTTGCACATGCAGGTACTTCTTTTGAAAATCCTAATCAAGGTATAGCAGTCGCTGATAGGATTTGCAGCTTATGGAACACGGACAACCTCTATTACTGCCGACCCCAGAAGTAATTCCGATGTGTGTACTCCTGGGTACTCCTGAGTACACACACAGGCATTCTTAGAGTACCAATGGTGTACCTGGGGCAGTAGTGTACCTCTGGTGCGCCAGCAATAGGAATCTGGTAGTGTACTAAGATCGTTTAATTATCATGTTTTCTCTAATTAATTCGGTTTAGTTAATAAGATATTATTTTGAATATTGTACAGTATATACTATAGGACCCACAACATAAGTTCCCCTTAACACTTTTTGATAAACTATTTTACGAAATACAATAATGTAAAAGGGTACGTGTAGCCTTATTTGTTTTACATCTGGATCAATTGATAAGCATTACACATCATTGTGTTCGGTCACAATGGTGCGTTATGTTTTAAAAGTTGCACCGGAGTCCAAAGGAGTCAACACTAAAATAATATAGTAGGCTAGTCCTGTTCATGTTTGTTAATGAAAGTGATCCTATGGACTCAGGTGCAACTTTTAAAACTGTCTTGTTTTATGTGATGCTATAAATTGGTCTAAATGTATAAAACAAATAAGGCTTCGCTTACATTTCACATTTCGTAAAATATTTTTTCTTTTTATTTCAAAAAGCGTAAGGGGAACTTATAAATTGTGGCTCCTATATTATCCTTCAATATCACTTTAGCTTGCTCTCTAATAGTTGGCTGGCTAGACACGAGAGAAAGAATAAACTGCAATCATGTTGTTCTTCTTTTTCATTATCGTTATCTTCCTTTTTGTCTTTTCATCTTCATTGTCGTTATTCCCCGTCTTTTCTCTTCTTCGCCTTTATCCTTCATATTCATCTGATGTTTCGTTTTCTTCTATCTTATCTGCTGCTTCTTCTTCTTTTTCTCTTTTTCAGTATCATTCTTTTATTGTTTATCTTCTGTTTCTTTTTCTGCTTCTTCAAAAAACAAAACAAAGGAAAGGTCAACATGAGCTTTTGCATAAGTTTAATTTCATTAATTATTAACGCAGAGCTTCGATTTCAATAGCAGCTAAAATATCTCGGTACAAAAGTAACAGCTTTGCTTTTCAAAAGCAAAAATAAATCCAAAACTGAAATATCATTACACAAATGCGTCATATAATATGTAAACTAATATCGTGTGATAAAATGAGTGGACACCTGTTTCCGTCACACAATACTGTTTATATCAAAATCCCAAGTCAATCTTTACAGGCAAGGTACGATTTGTCAGAATGAGATACCGTTGTTAATTTGCAATAGAACCATCTTAACTATTAATTGCTGATGCCATTAACCATGCTATTGTAGCCATTGCCATGCGATCAGCTGCCATAGTAAATACCGCAGTGTAATCAGTAGAAGAAAAAAGTAGTTGCCAACTAACTTAGAAATAATACTAAATGACAATAACAATTATTTCCAAAATGATTATGAATTAGTTATAAAGACTCCAAATACGCACATTCAAGTTTGGTATATATTTATTTCTTTTAAAAGTATCGTTGCGCGTGATGGTGCTAGTAAAGACTATTAGTTATTAGGTGAGGTCGGGTGTGATATGCATTATATTTAGTCGAGGAGGAGCCTGATACAGACTCCGAGACTAGATATAATTCACCGGCCCTATAATAACGATTTTATCAATATCATGCCCATGAGGTACAGAATAAACACAGACAGACCTATAACTATAAGACTACTGGTTACGATTGATAAACTTTAAAACTATGAATTCACACACCAAAAGAACCTTCCTGTTGGTAGATGTCGGTGAATTGAAAATCGTTGTGTAAAAAACTACAAGAATCCCCTTTAAACAAGTCAATCAAAGACGCATTTAATGTTTCTGTAATTTAGATAAATTCCAAAGTTACAAATACCCCTTTAAGTCATTCAGCAAGTTTGAAACCCAATCAGCTCCAGACCAATCAGTAATCAGCTATTCAGCTAACCATTCATTAATCAGCTACTTCTACTAAACAATCAGTAATCAGCTGCGGATCAATCAGCAATCATTGGTCAGGGACTGAACAATCAGGAATTAGCTACTGTTCAATCAGTAATCTGTGATCAGCAATCAGCGATCAGTCTTTTACACCTGCCGGATTGTTTCTCTGTTGGCGTGGCATCCAACAGTTTCCTCAGCGTATTGTGTGCTCTGAAGCTTGTAGCAACACCATAGGATATAAAAATACGCTAGAGTTTCTGCGACAACCTCTCTATATAGGGTAGGATGATGAAAGTTGCCAATTTCTTACCCTCTACCTGGTTGGCGTTAGTTGGAGAATCAGGAATGTTCTTACGTTTGTTCTTGGCTTTGTTCTATCATGTTTTTAATATACCTTAAAATTATTGTTCCTTTCATTGCTTGGAATAACATATTCAATTCTCGTATTACACCAGGTTGTTTAGTCCAGTAGGTCAAAATGTCACATATCTCATACACTGGGGTCAAATTTTCAAAATGTTACGACCCAATCGTAACTTTAATTACTCCTCTCGGCAAACTAAATTGGAAACTATTTTGTTTGGGAAATGTGTAGCCTGATTAGACACAGGTTTCAGTCACACAATACTTTAATACTACAAAGGACAAATTAAAAGAATATCTATAACAGGGAAAAAAACATCACTTCAAAACTTTGCCGATTGACGTACTCAAATTTCGGATTTTAAATTCAGAGCTATATCATATGAAACTAATCCTTAGGGTCAACTTACAAAGAAGCTATTTTTTTAAACTGGACAACTGACCCTTTTCACACCTGTCCGCCACCAGTAATTCATGTTTATATGCAACATTTGGTACTTGCTTCACGCCTTATTATATCAAAATTCTTCAGCATACCGGTAACCGGTGGTCATGCCTACGTACTGTAGTAAGTTATTCTTCAGTAGCTATATACATGTGTAGCAAAATGAGAATTTGAATTTGACCAATGAGCTGCACTGCTTCATGTTGCTTTGCATGAATAATTAAGTTGATTGGTAGAAATATAGAGCTCGTCGCCATTAGCAATGGGGTATAAAGTCTAATTTTATCACTGGAAACAATTCTGTGTGGGATTGCTGTGCTTGGTAAACCTACCTCTTCAGCGTCGGATTTACCTTAGTAGCCACCAATGGTAACATAAAATATTTGCTTTTTTTTAACATATACAGATCGCCATAAGTTGCAAATACCCCTCTAATTCATTCTTGACTTGATTTCTTGACATATTTTTTGTCAGATACACGAGACCATTTTGATCAAAACATCATTTGTGCCTTCATTCCTTTTAATTTGGCAAGACGTTTTAATAAAGCAAACAAATTTACAAAAACGTAAATAAGTCCTACTTATTTTTATTACTACATATGACTTCAACTTCAAATCATGTCATATTCATGTCATTAACTTATTTTTTGACTCGGGAAAAGTATTCGTGATGCTGTTTTATTGATATCAGATTACAATACTTTCCCCATGACCCTAGTCTCATCTTAAATTTCCCCCGTCACTAGTAGTGTTCTCTTCTTAGGTATATCATATATTTCGTCTCTTTATTTAATGTCTATATTTATTGGAATGTAGGAAACTCAACATTCAATCATCTGTTGAAAAGTCCTCTATGCGTATATTTTAACAGAATACTTGAAGCTACCGTATCATCCGCAGGACTATTTGCCAACATGGGCTAAAAACTCCCAATACTCACCGGCTTGCATTCAATATTGATTAAGATATGACAATGAGCAATGTCTCAATAGATGCTGACGAAGTGATATTCGATCTCTCGTCCGTAACTCTATACCACTCCATTCAACCAAAACCCACTGGTGGCACAGATAAGAAATGAAAACATATACATTTTTAAGTAGAGACACAGGGGTTTAGGTTTGATGTAACAATCTGTTATGTTTGGCTTCTATATAGGTTGATAATTTTTTGATTACTACATATAGGACTTCAACTTCAATTCATGTCATATTCAAATGATATGTCGATCATTCTAATGTAAACTGTGACCTAAATAACTGAATATGAACAGAAGCTAGCGCGATACTGAAATAATCTTGTTTCTAGAGAACATGCTTCCCTTTGGAAACGCTTTCTGTTAAACTGTTGGTGTATCGGTGACCTGACTTCCTGTACCGTCAACGTTAGATACCGATGTAGGAATCTTAAACTTATTCATCTATAATAAAAATGGCAAATATACAGTGTGTGTTATAAACCTACCGTTGCCCTATATTCATCATAAATCATTCCCAGAAGTCGTGTGAAATATAAGAAGATAAATTCAGAGAAAGATTATGATTTCTAGGGGAAGAAAACCTGAAGATATGAACCTTACAATACAGATGCTTATAAGTGAACCATGCGGCGTGCATCGCGCTACAAAATACACACAATACATATACATTGATAACAATAATATAAGCCTGAAATAAATCAGGCCTGCCTTATATTAATATGCAAGGGGAAAATATGGGACAGACCTTCAGGTGTACCTTAATATTAACACGGTATAGGACAGATTAAACTTGATGGAAGTTCCCCTACTAGATGATAATTTAGTCATTTGAGATTGATGAACATAGACATTGGAAGAGATGTATTACCAATGTCAACAGGCATGCGATATATTAAAATATATATTATATCTTTAAAGATTTTTTCCTAGAATAAAAAGAGTTAAGAATGTTGAAGATGATGAATATTTGCTGTGTTATTAAGATGTAGATGTAAAGGAGCAGGTTTATGAATGTAGAATCTTTTCGATGATAATTAAAAGTCAACTTATTTTAATATTGATGGAGTCAAGGGATATGCAATTCCTACAAAATAGAAATGTGTGTTTACTATGATGCACGAATACAGGATGTATCAAAATAAAGTAAACCGATGGAGTTTTTGGTTAAAATGGTTTACTTGACCGCTGAATCAATATCTTGTCCTTCCACAACTATAGAATCACTGGTATGTGATCATTAATAAGGACTTGGGGCAATATTTTTGAGTAAAGCAAGAGTTATTTCATCAATCTTTTACTGAATAAACCCTCTCACAAAAGAAAAACAATTTGGACTCGTGAAAAGTATTCCTGATTGCTGTTTTATTGATGTCAGATTACAATACTTTCCTCATGACCCTAGTCTCATCTTATATTTCCCCGTCAATAGTAGTGTTCTCTTCTTAGGTATATCATATATTTCGTCTCTTTATTTAATGTGTAAATTTATTGGAGTACAGGAAACTTAACATTCAATCATCTGTTGAAAAGTCCTCTATGCATATATCTTAGCAGAATACTTGAAGCTACCGTATCATCCGCAGGACTATTTGCCAGCATGGGCTAAAAACTCCCAATACTCACCGGCATGCATTCAATATTGATTAAGATATGACAATGAGCAATGTCTGAATAGATGGTGACGAAGTGATATTCGATCTCTCGTCCGTAACTCTATATCTCTCCATTCAACCAAAACCCACTGGTGGTACAGAGAAGAAATGAAAACATATACATTTTTAAGTAGAGACACGGGGTTTTAGGTTTGATGTAACAATCTGTTATGTTTAGCTTCGATATAGGTTGACAAATTTTATGATATTATTTAATGTTCACGGGTAAGGTAAATTTAACTGCATATTTTATGTTTTGATAATATATGAAACTAGATTTCGCGGTTCTCGGGTCGGGCGCTTCTCGTGATAGGCCTATTTCTAATTACCCAAACCCGTTACCCATATACCTGCCCTGACTTTTTAAACTACTATGAAATGCGTCTCTCAATGAGCAAGACCCAACTTGACACAACTTAATCAACTCTGTTTGTTTTATAGGTGGAAACCCATCATTCGCCTCTTCGAAGCCCTGCCCTGTTACCACATTTAGAGAAACCGAAATTAGTATCTCATGTTCTGCTGAAATAGACCTATATGCACGTGTTTGGTGTGTCATGTGTGCATGTGTTCGGTATTGAAATTCTCATGTTCTGCTGAAATAGACCTATATGCACGTGTTTGGTGTGTCATGTGTGCATGTGTTCGGTATTGAAATTCTCATGTTCTGCTGAAATAGACCTATATGCACGTGTTTGGTGTGTCATGTGTGCATGTGTTCGGTATTGAAATTCTCATGTTCTGCTGAAATAGACCTATATGCACGTGTTTGGTGTGTCATGTGTGCATGTGTTCGGTATTGAAATATGGCCTATAATTATTGGTCCGATGAGATGCACCTGTTAGTCACACTGTAATGCTTTTCCGATGCGCGCACTATACTCCGCGCACACACCCGTTGATACTCCGCGATAGCGAACCGCGAGCACGCGATAGTGTACCGCGTGAACGCGAAGCGCGCGGACGCGAACGCGATAGCGCGCGGACAGAGGACGGACGGACGGACACGCCATAATTATTATTAAGATGGTGAAATATATTGGTCCCGATATACATGGGCCATTCAAAAAGTTCTGCCTCCACCCTCATATCGCAGCTTCTATAAGGAGCAGCCCATTCATATTTTCCATGATTATAACCTATGGTCTTATCTTAAAGGTGAAAAAAAATGTTTATATATCTTTTATGTTTGTTGTAAGCAAGGTAAAAATGAAACCAGGATTCAGGACCGCGGTAATCGAGAGAAAATCTGTGCATATATCTACAAAGAACACATAAACCAAATTGAAGTTACCATAAAATATGATTTAGTCAAATCTGCAGTGGCCTTCCCTTGAGCAGCGAAACAGGCAACTTAGATTAACAACAATGTATAAAATTCAAAATGGTGAAATTGCAATAATACCCATTTCTGATTATGTTCAAACACAGACAGTTAAAACTCATTAATGTTTAGAGTTATGACACCTCACATAAACACCTACAAATATATTTTCTTTCCCCGGAAAATCATAGAATGGAACTCCCTATATCCTTCCGTATATATTGCCAAATCAGTTGACTGTTTCAGGCGTTATTATGTAATCGTTTTTTCTTATTCTCAGTTTTGTATAGCCATGTTGATTTCAACTGGCGCCTTTAATCACCTCAGCTAGATAATGCTTTCATGCAACTTTGTTGAGTATTTATGAAGGTGTAGATGAAATCTTCATGTTATCCTGTCATCTGTCATTCCATATAATTTTTGCTAAAATATGTTATATCAGTTCGCATCGGTGTTTTCAAATACATTTGTATTGTCACAGATTATTAGTATTGCTGACAATTTCTATTAATGTCAAGATATATGTTTAACTAAAAAAAGAACAGAATAAAAGTTTCAGCGCAGAATGCTTCTTTTGATTATTAGATATTTTGAATCTTTTTTTATCATTCATACCTACTGAAGCGCTAGCAGTCTATTACAAATATTAACTTCCGAGAGTATTGTGGGCGACCCAGATATACTCCAAGCTTGTGCGTAACTTGATGGCATCCTTTTACCTTGGCAAAGTACTGCTCATTGTATTCTTGTTTTATTGGTGGGTTACATTGCGAGATCTGTTCATGTTGAAAGGAATGTAATATATGCAGTGAAAATGCTTTTGAAAAATGTTGTGAAATGTATCTACCTTTCCGAGGTACCACAAGAAATTGTTGATGCGGCTTAGTACAGTGTACATTATTTTGGAATATGTCCTTTGGGGATTTGCCATTTGGTCTAATACCATTTGGTCTAATATCCATTTCGTCTACACCCATTAGGCCTAGATCCACTACATCCAATAATCATTTGGTCCTATAATCATTTGGTCCGATAACCATTTGGTCCGATAACCATTTAGTCTAATAACCATTAAGTCTAAAACCATTTAGTCTAACAACCATTTAGTCTAATACCCATTTGGGCTACAACCAATAGGTCTAATAGCCATTTGGTCTAATGCCCATTTGGTCTACAAACCATTTTAGTCCTACAAGCATCTAGTTTATTAATAAATAGACGAAATTGTATTAGACTAACTGGTTATTAGACCATGCGAGTATTAGACCTAACGGTTATTAGACCAAACGGTTATTAGACCAAACGGTTATTTAAGAAATATTAGACCAAGTAGTTATTAGACTATATGGTTAGTAGACATACCGGTTATTAGACCAAACAATATTAGACTAAATAGACATTAGACTATATGATTATTAGACTAAGTGGCAATTAGCCTTTCTGGTAATAGACCAAATGAATATAGACTAAACGGGCATTAGACAAAATGGTATTAGACCAAATGGCAATAGCTTTTCTTCTTTATTCTTTCTCATTTATTAGTACTGATTTTGATTAAAGGTTATTATAAGTGCTCTAGTACATTGCTCGATTTCTATAGAGGCTATCCACGTTACTCATGTGTGACCTCTAACAAAAGGCGCTGGTTTCCGTAGTATTCCTCATTCAAACCAATGCAATGTGTGACCTCTGAGTTATTTACATGACTTTGGCGGGTTATTTTGAAACATTCATGGTTGCACATGCAAGTACTTATGGAGCACGGACAACCTCTATTACTGCCGACCCCAGAAGTAATTCCGATGTGTGTATTCCTGGGTACTCCTGAGTACACACACAGGCATTCTTAGAGTACCAATGATATACCTGGGGGCAGTAGTGTACCTCTGGTGCGCCAGCAATAGGAATCTGGTAGTGTACTAAGATCTTTTAATTATCATGCTTTCTCTAATTAATTCGGTTTAGTTAATAAGATATTATTTTGAATATTGTACAGTAGGATACTATAGGACCCACAACATAAGTTCCCCCTAACACTTTTTGAAATAAAACGAAAAACTATTTTACGAAATACAATAATGTAAAACGGTACGTGTAGCCTTATTTGCACCAATTTATAAGCATTACACATCATTGTGTTCGGTCACAATGGATCATTTTGTTTTAAAAGTGGCACCTGAGTCCATAGGAGTCAACTCTAAAAAACTCAGGCCTATTCATGTTTGTTGAAAACAGTGATCATATGGACTCAGGTGCAACTTTTAAAACGGTCTAAGTTTGTGTGATGCTATAAATTGGTCTAAATGTATAAAACAAATAAGGCTTCGCTTACATTTCACATTTCGTAAAATATTTTTTTTTTATTTCAAAAAGCGTAAGGGGAACTTATAAATTGTGGCTCCTATATTACGCTTCAATATCACTGTAGCTTTCTCTCTAACAGTTGGCTGGCTAGACACGAGGGAAAGAATAAACTGCAATCATGTTGTTCTTCTTTTTCATTATCGTTATCTTCCTTTTTGTCTTTTCATCTTCTTTGTCGTTATTCCCCGTCTTTTCTCTTCTTCACCTTATATCCTTCGTATTCATCTGGTGTTTCGTTTTCTTCTATCTTATCTGCTGCTTCTTCTTCTTTTTCAGTATCATTCTTTTATTGTTTATCTTCTGTTTCTTTTTCTGCTTCTTCAAAAACAATACAAAGGAAAGGTCAACACGAGCTGTTGCATAAGTTTAATTCCATCAATTATTAACGCAGAGCTTCGATTTCAATAGCAGCTAAAATATCTCGGTACAAATGCAACAGCTTTGATATTCAAAAGCAAAAATAAATCCAAAACTGAAATATCATTACACAAATGCGTCATATAATAAGTAAACTAATATCGTGTGATAAAATGAGTGGACACCTGTTTCCGTCACACAATACTGTTTATATCAAAATCCCAAGTCAATCTTTACAGGCTAGGTACGATTTGTCAGAATGAGATACCGTTGTAATTTGCAATAGAACCATCTTAACTATTAAGCTCCTAATTGCTGCTGCCATTAACCATGCTATTGTAGCCATTGCCATACGATCAGCTGCCATAGTAAATGCCGCAATGTGATCAGTAGAAGAAAAATGTCGTTGCTACTAACTTAGAAATAATACAACATGACAATAAGAATTATTTAAAAAAATGATTATGAATTAGTTGTAAAGACTCAAAATACGCACATTCAAGTTTGGTATATAATTATTTCTTTTAAAAGTATCGTTGTGCGTGATGGTGCTAGTAAAGACTATTAGTTTATTAGGTGAGATCGGGTGTGATATGAATTATATTTAGTCGAGGAGGAGCCTGATACAGACTCCGAGACTAGATATAATTCACCGGCCCTGTAATAACGATTTTATCAGAATAAACACAGACAGACCTAATAACTTAAGACTACTGGTTACGATTGATAAACTTTAAAACTATGAATTTACAGTCTGCCGCCTGGACAACCAATTCTTTAGAAATGCTTAGTCGCGCTAAAAGTCGATCGATACATGTAAAAATCAGCACAATTCAGAGATACACCTTTTTGCTATGAAATTAATTTTCTCGGTCAAATATAAAGCAATATTTTTTTTTCTTCAGTAATGTCAGTTAAAAACTTGGTGCTTGAATATACATTTTTTTAAATCCTGGTGTTAAAATTAAGCATCAAATTGTGTCTTTTAGTGTGATATTTTTGATTTTTATAGGCCTTGAATTCGCCTGCGAGCTTTTTACGGAATTCATGTTTTAGCGTCTCAAACTAACATAGTTTGCTAAAGAAAGATATTTCCCACCTCTGTAAAGCACATCGTGTGGGTCTATATGTTATAGTTTTGTCAGAATTTCCGTTTTTGTTTTACCCTTTTTCCATTTATGCTCCGAAAATGTCAAACTAAGTAAAAGTAGGCAATGGTGAGTACTTTTATCTCGAGAGCAACCAGCAGAAATAGTCGATATTTCCTTTGTTGTTATCCAGGTCAATTTTTCATTGAAAGCAAATTGCCCGACCAGCGATTAAATCCCCAATTGGGTGTTCTGGTTAAACATGATCAGTAGGAGCGCTATAGGTCTGGGAATTTCTTTGCTATATTGAAGTTCTGGCAACACTATAGCCATGCCGGTATTCCTATTAAACCCAGGGATATCGATCCAAAATGCTAGTACTAGCCTTTAGATTTCACGTGTTGATTTAGAAATTTTTTCAGCCGACAGTGGAAGATGGTGAAATCAAAACGGAAATTCTGACAAAACTATGATATATAGCTCACGGTGATGTGCTTTAGAAAGTTGGGGAAAATCCTTCATTAGCGAACTATATTACTTTGAAAAGCTAAAAGGTTGATCCAAGAAAAAGCTCGCGGGCCGAGCTGAAGCCTATAAAAATCGAATATCTTACACTAAATGACTGAATTTCAGGCCTAAGTTTAACACCAGGATTTTTTAAAAAAATCAGTATCAAGCATTATAGTTTTTCCAGCCATTTACTGAAAAAATGAAAATTATTGCTTTTCATTTGGCTGAGAAAAAATTTTTACACTGAAAAGGTGTAACTCAAAATTTTGCTCATTTCAACACCAATTTCGATCGTTTGTATTGCCTCATTAAATGACTGAGTGAGCCTTGCAGAACAAAAGAATCGGTTGTGCAGGTAGCTGACTGTTTACACACCAAAAGAACCTTCCTGTTGGTAGATGTCGGTGAATTGAAAATCGTTGTGTAAAAGACTACACGAATCTCTTTTAAACAAGTCAATCAAAAACTCATATAATATTTCTTTAATTTATATAAATTCCAAAGTTGCAAATACCTCTTAAAGTCATTCAGCAAGTTTGCAATCCAATCATCTCCAGACCAATCAATAATCAGCTATTCAGCTAACCATTCAGTAATCAGCTACTTCTACTAAATAATCAGTAACCAGCTACTGAACGATCAGCAATCAGTTGTCAGGGACTGAACAATCAGTAATCAGCTACTGATCAATCAGCAATCAGTGATCAATCTTTTACACCTGTCGGATTGTTTCTCTGTTGGCGTGGGATCCATAGGTGCGGCTAACAGTTTCCTCTGACAGCGTATTTTGTGGTCTGAAGCAACACCAGGCGGCTGACACTGAAAAATTTGCATGGCAAAATAACCCGTCTCCTCCGCAGCCAATTTGGTTCCGCTCCATCGAAATCAAGCTGGTCACGGAGGAGACTACCCTCCTTTGTGTTTGTTCATTTGTGTATGGAGAGCCCTTCTTGGAGTCCGTAATGACTTAGGCTACGCTCTCAGCTAGAGTCCTACGCTGCATTGCACTAGAAATACCTTTTTTCTGTGAAATCGCTATAGAGCCAACCAGGAACACGTATTCGTTTTGAAAATATAGCATTAAAATTAGTATCACCCTTGTGGCCCCGTGCAGCGGAAAAACCTTAATTCTTTCATTAAAAGGAAATGAAAATTAAAAAAAACACGGATCCACCTGTGCACCTATAAAATGGGCACAGCAATTTGTCTCAAATATGAATGAATTTTAAGAAACATACGGGATATGATGAACATTGACCTGACGCCATGATAGTAGGATCTATTAGTCGTTTTATATACAATGTATATACCGTATTGTCATAATACCAATATTTGTCATTATATATAATGAGTAATATTTAGCAACGTAAATGTGCAGTTCATATGCACAAACGAATACTGATCTTTATGATATTCAGGTTTTGTACATCACATATAACATGTCACATAGGAGGTCATACGTGTTGACCTGCATCTATTGTATTTGTTCATCTGTGTATGGAGAGGATTAACGCCATTAAACGCCATTAAAACTCCATCAGTATTAGGGCGTAGTTCAGTGAACTCACCGTATTGCTATTCCAAGTACTTTGATAATACAGATAATATGTATTAATGGGTCGAGGCGATTGCATTGAAAAACCTAATAAATTATTCATAACAGTTACGTAATCAATCGATAGTGCGGACACTTTTCATTTGCAAACCACCAAAATTCGTGATCTTTTAGCGTTGAAAAAGAAACCACGTGAATAGAGTGCCCTCTCAAGAATAGGTTCTCTGTGGCAACACCATAGGATTAATAACCCCTCTATAATATAGGGTAGGGTGATGAAATTTAATGATTTCATACGCTCTACCAGGGGTGACACTAAATTCACGGTTTTTGTATTAGCCACGCAAACCTAGGACGAATTTTGGTGGCTTGCTATCAACAAAGTTAGGCAAGGTATCGATCGGTTATGAATAATTCACATCAACACTCACTCGGCCCTTGCGATTGAGGTGCCCACATAAAGATGTCGAAAGTTTATCGAATCGTACCTGTTGAAGAAATGGGGTCAACTACTATATGATCCCGTCAGGCAGCAGTGATTGATTTTCCAAGAAAGTCTTCTAATTTGATAATGGAATGTCGAAATTAGGACTTACTGTCAACAATACAAAGGAAATGCATGACATGTATAGGATATGACACCTCATGTGACCTTGCATTATGGCGCTGTTTGTCTATGTGTTTGTATTCATTTTCTCGTAAGAAAAGAATTTAACCCAACCAGAGAAGGTGCTCTAACCCAACAAAGGATTCGAGTCTGTAGACATTATTAACGCCCTCTAGCAAGGTCAGGACATCATTTTGATAACAATACGCTATTTACATATGAATTGGACACATGCTAATCATCAATTGTCACATCCTGAGTTTCTATTATCCTTGCCTCTACCTGGTTGGCGTTAGTTGGAGGATCAGGAAGGTCCTTACGTTTGTCCTTGACTTTGTGCCATTGTGCCAATGCTTGTAATACATCTCAAAATTATTGTTCCTCTTAGGGACGCACCATTAGGTTTCAAGGGGGGGGTTAGGAAGTTGGGGTCGGGGAAAGTTTTTTTTTAATTTCATGCATTTATACACAGTTAGTTGGTGGAAGTGTTTTTTTTTAGTGTTGGTGGGGAAAGTTTTTTTTTTTTGCTCATGTAATGGGTGATGTTTTTTTTTCAAAAATTCCTAACATCCTTTATTGGTAGGAATAATTTCAATTATCGTACTGCACCAGGGTGCTTAGTTCAGGAGTTAAAGAGTCAAGGAAGTTAAATGTCATAATTTTCGAAATGTTGCGACCCAATCGTAGCTTTAATTACTCCTCTCGGCGAACGAAATAGGAAATTAATTTGTTTGGAAAATGTGTAGCCTGATTAAATACATTTCAGTCACACAATACTGAAATTGTTAAGAAAGTGACATAATTATTTTTTAAACGCAAATACAAAAGATAAATTAGAGGATATCTTTAACAGGGAAAAAATATCGCTTCAAAACATTTCCGATTGACATGCTCAAATTTCGGATTCTAAATTCAGAGTTACATCATAGGAAAATAATCCTTAGGGTCAATTTACTAAGAAGCTAATTTTTTTAACGGGACAACTGACCTTTTTCACACCTGTCCGACACCAGTAATCCATGTTAAAAGGCACCATTTGGTATTTGCTTCACGCCTCATTATATCAAAATTCTTCAGCATACTGGTCGTCACCTACGCACTTAAATAAGTTATTCTTCAGTAGCTTCATGTATAGCAAAATGAGAAGTTGAATTTGACCAATGAGTTGGACTGCTTCATGTTGCTATGGATAGAACAATTAAGTTTATTGGTAGAAATATAGCGCTCGTCGCCATTAGCAATGGAGTATTTATTTAACTTTATCACTGGAAACAATTCTGTGTGGGATTGTTGTGCTTGGTAAATCTACCTCTTTTTTCTATTTCGAGCTAAGCGTATTCATGATTTAATGTGCCATTGATGTACGTATTTTTATTGGGGGTAGAGTAAGGGTTAATTAAAGCCACATTGTAGGACTAGTGTCAAGGTTATCTTGTATGTTTAAAGTTTGTTAGGATTAATGTGTAGGACTAGTGTCAAGATTATCTTGTATGTTTAAAGTTTGTTAGGATTAATATGTTGGACTAGTGCCAAGGTTATCTTGTATGTTTAAAGTTTGTTATGATTAATGTGTAGGACTAGTGTCAAGGTTATCTTGTATGTTTAATGTTTGTTGGGGTTAATGTATAGGACTAGTGTCAAGGTTATCTTGTTTGTTTAATGTTTGTTGGGGCTAATGTATATGACTAGTGTCAAGGTTATCTTGTATGTTTAAAGTTTGTTATGATTAATGTGTAGGACTAGTGTCAAGGTTATCTTGTTTGTTTAATGTTTGTTGGGGTTAATGTATAGGACTAGTGTCAAGGTTATCTTGTTTGTTTAATGTTTGTTGGGGTTAATGTATATGACTAGTGTCAAGGTTATCTTGTATGTTTAAAGTTTGTTATGATTAATGTATAGGACTAGTGTCAAGGTTATCTTGTATGTTTAACGTTTGTTAGGATTAATGTGTAGGACTAGTGTCAAGGTTATCTTGTCTGTTTAAAGTTGGTTATGATTAATGTGTAGGACTAGTGTCAAGGTTATCTTGTATATGTATGTTTAAAGTTTGTTAGGATTAATGTGTAGGACTAGTGCCAAGGTTATCTTGTTTAAAGTTCGTTAGGATTAATGTGTAGGACTAGTGTCAAGTTTATCTTGTCTGTTTAAAGTTTGTTAGGGTTAATATGTAGGACTAGTGTCAAGGTTATCTTGTTTGTTTAAAGTTTGTTAGGGTTAATGTGTAGGACTAGTGTCAAGGTTATCTTGTATGCTTAAAGTTTGTTGGGGTTAATGTGTAGGACTAGTGTCATGGTTATCTTGTATGTTTAAAGTTTGTTAGGGTTAATATGTAGGAGTAGTGTCAAGGTTATCTTATATGTTTAAAGTTTGTTAGAGTTACTGTGTATGACTAGTGTCAAGGTTATCTTGTATGCTTAAAGTTTGTTGGGGTTAATGTGTATGACTAGTGTCAAGGTTATCTTGTATGCTTAAAGTTTGTTGGGGTTAATGTGTAGGACTAGTGTCAAGGTTATTATCTTATATGTTTAAAGTTTGTTAGGATTGATGTGTAGGACTAGTGCCAAGGTTATCTTGTTTGTTTAATGTTTGTTGGAGGTAATGTGTAGGACTAGTGTCAAGGTTATCTTGTTTGTTTAAAATTTGTTAGGGTTAATGTGTATGACTAGTGTCAAGGTTATCTTGTATGCTTAAAGTTCGTTAGGATTAATATGTAGGACTAGTGTCAAGGTTATCTTGTTTGTTTAAAGTTCGTTAGGATTAATGTGTAGGACTAGTGTCAAGGTTATCTTGTATGTTTAATGTTTGTTGGGGTTAATGTGTATGACTAGTGTCAAGGTTATCTTGTATGCTTAAAGTTTGTTGGGAATAATGTGTAGGACTAGTGTCAAGGTTATCTTGTATGTTTAAAGTTTGTTATGATTAATGTGTAGGACTAGTGTCAAGGTTATCTTGTATGTTTAAAGTTTGTTATGATTAATGTGTAGGACTAGTGTCAAGGTTATCTTGTATGTTTAAAGTTTGTTAGGATTAATGTGTAGGACTAGTGTCAAGGTTATCTTGTATGTTTAAAGTTTGTTAGGATTAATGTGTAGGACTAGTGTCAAGGTTATCTTGTATGTTTAAAGTTTGTTGGGGTTAATGTGTAGGACTAGTGTCAAGGTTATCTTGTATGTTTAAAGTTTGTTAGGATTAATATGTAGGACTAGTGTTAAGGTTATCTTGTATGTTTAAAGTTTGTTAGGATTAATGTGTAGGACTAGTGTCAAGGTTATCTTGTATGTTTAAAGCCCCACATAAAAATAACAGATGTGGAAATAAGAGTATAAACTGACCAGTAGATACCAGTTGTTGTTCTACAAATTCAGGCATATTGGATGACCTAGGGGAAAGTTATTCCACATGTAGCATGTTTGCGTGGATAGCGGTGGAATTGGGAGGCTTCAAAAACAGTATATTATTTTCAGCAATTTGCTTTATTTAAAGCCATATTGTAACATTTTCATGAAAATAGATTAGTGTTTCTTTTCCATAAAATGTTAACAGTTAAACGACGGTTTCTGCTCTTTATTCAAAATATCGAATTTTGACAAAACTACAGCACCTAAAGTCTTGATCTTTGCAGGGTAGGTTAGTTTAATAAAGTACAATACAATCGTGTAAAAATCAGAATTTTGAAAACTATTGAGGGCCTCCTCCTCAGCAAATGTTGAAATGTCGCTTTAATAGACTTATTATATGACCTATGGTTGAATTGTACATCGTTGAATATAATCAAACTAAATTAGTTCTGTAAATTCTGTATTATGATTTTGAGAACATTAATTTTGTCTTCAAACTCGGTTGATATAAAGACATAATTATATAGACATCACTATGCTCAAAGGCACAACAACGGGATTGTCCGTGCTAGTGTTTATCCAAGCCGATGACCAGCACGTTGTTTATGACAGTGCGTATTATTTATACTTTTCGTGCGTGTAATACTAGCAAATGACGTGCACAAGTATCGTTATCACACAAATTATCAAAAGGATTAATTGAACATTTACTATTGTTGTTTGTCTTTTGGGTTTTTTTTTTTTTTCATTTAAAAACAAGGAAAAAAATGTCTGGCATGTTTTAAAGGTGTAGCAATAATGTTAGTTGATACCAGTGGAATTATAATGCTTGAAATGTTATAGTGTCAAATAGACAATGGCGTGTATATACAGTGTGCGGAGAATTTGGCAAACAGAAATATGTTGTATTGTCAGTAATTTGCCAAATTTAATAGCAATCCAATATAATCCATGGTTGAACGGTTCTTCAATTTAATTCTAAATAGAAACAAACAAACTAAGTTAATTCTGTGATTCCTGATTTATTTGAGCCGGGATTTGAGAGAAATATTCTTCAAATTTGGTTGATATATTGGAGTGATAGTGGGCTATTCCAGTTGAATGCATACATCCCCTATCAACGTCCACACAGGGAGTGTGAATTTCAAATTGGGCTACCTGAATGGATGACTCCATCTAGAGGGCACGGTGGCTCAGTGGTTACGGCCTTGGACTCAAAATCTGAGAGCTTGCTCGACGTGCGTGGGTTCGATTCCCCGTCCCACCACCGTGTTGCGCCCTTGGGCAAGGCGCTTTGCCTCGCTTGCCTCACCCCACCCAGGTGCAATGGGAAGCTGTTAGGGGTAGTCACAGTCGTTGTACTGATGGACCCTGCGCCACTTGTAGGCTGCAAACGTGGTTCCGACATATTCTAATGACGGCGGAATAAATGTAAAGCGCTTAGAGGCTGTTTACGGCATAAAGCGCTATATAAATGTCTACATTTATTTATTTATTTATTATCTAAATCTACCCCCTGTGTAGAAGATTAACGTCATGTC
Organism: Amphiura filiformis; assembly: GCF_039555335.1. Lineage (NCBI taxonomy): Eukaryota > Metazoa > Echinodermata > Ophiuroidea > Amphilepidida > Amphiuridae > Amphiura > Amphiura filiformis. Next base: position 44,634,172 of record NC_092646.1, read on the forward strand.
TTCCATATCATGCATATGGGATGTATGGGTTTCAACAGTGTGCAAAATGATTCCACTTAAGGGTATACGAGGTATTGTTGGTCGAAGCAGCCAAAAAATCGCTTTGGTGTTTTGCAAAAGTTCATTCTACAAATCATATATACTTTGAAAACTTACTTAATTTATTGTTGTTAATGAGTTATGTACGTTTTACAAAAGTGTTGTTGTTTCAGCCCTCTTTACAACATAACTCAAGAACCACAGGACCTACAAAATTATATCTGTGATATTTGAATTCTTCTACACGCTCGCTATGAATTGAGCAATGCAATATTTGCTAAAGCTCACTACCATTCGCAAGATGCTGTGAACTACATTTTTGTTTGCTGCTTCGACCAACAATACATCGTATACCCTTAATATATTACCATTTTAAACATTCCTAAGAAGTTCGACTCAAGTTCAACGACCTCTGGCCACACCACCTTGCCACAGGTCAATGACCTTTTGCCGCCAGATCATCAGATGGCCTGAAGATGCACATAGGTTAAGGTGCGTTACCATTATCTCTCAAAATAAAGTGAGTCCAGTTGATTAAATTATATTCCAATTAAATATAGTACCATTTAATAGCAAGGATGTGCGATTTCATTATGCCCATCTTTATGTCAACGAAGTGAGATGCATTTTTCAGCATTAGAAGTTATAAACCATTCGAATGGACACTGTCCCTCCCAAGCAATGTTACTTCACCCCGTAGTGTTAGCCATGTTAGCAATAGCAATATGTACCCGGTATCTATCTATATTCTGGTGTATACACGTAACACGCTACGTGTGATTATTGAACCACCTCTGAATGTCACTTTGATTTTTGGTTTGCCAATTGATTACTTGATACACCCATGACATTGTCAAAACGTCTTTAGAAAGTTCAAACTTGATTGGCGTGTTGCTTTTACGGGTACTACAAATATAATACTCTAGAGAGTTATTCAACTCTTCGGCTGTCCTGGCATAAAAGAGTGTACGTATGTATATATTAAAAAACAGAGGAAAGATCAGTGTCGCACAACCAGGGAAGTAGTTAGTAACTTTGAGCTGAGCCATTTGCTTAGATCAATAGCTGCCACGAGCATTTTTATAGATGTATCCACAATTGGAAGCGTGTAAATCAGTAGAATGAGGGCGTGGTATAATACGCACAATCTGTGAGACCAGACAGCCGCCGAATTGGGTAGTTCACAACGCCTCCAAGTTCCCATCTATACTGCGCCAAGAAAGTATCCTTACACTTGGAAAAATAATCACAATTTCAAAACTGAACCATATTGGGGTACATTTGTTTTTGTAATAGATGTACTATCTAATCCTGCACATTATGACACCACATTGAACCCAATGTGACCTCAAGAAGTAAAGTTACAAGCAATTGAATAGACGAAGGTACAGTTTTAAAAGTGACAAATTGGCCTATACAAGGCGCAAAAAGATTCCAACAAGCACAACAAAGAGCCTACACAGTTTCTTCAATGAACCCTTATTTAAAGCAGTATTTATTTCAGTTTTTACTTCTCTGTACTTTTCATAACTTGCATTTTATTTGTCAGCTCTTTTGTTTCAGTTTTCTTTTGTTCCTTTTGTTTGAATTAAAGGCACACACAAATTAGCCATTTACCACTCTCAAACCAGATGTCTAGTCCGTGGAGTTTTGAATAGGCCAGTGTGTCAATTTTAAAACTGGACCTTCGTCTAATCAAAATTATGCTTGTAACTTTGCTTCTTGAAGTCACATTGGATTCAATGGGGTGTCAAAATGTGCCGGATTAGATAGTACATCTATTAAAAAAACAAAGTTACCTCAATATGGTTCAGTTTTGAAATTGTGATTATTTTTCCAAGTGTAAGGATACTTTCTTGGAGCAGTATATAATTTCTCACGACCACACATCTATACAGAAAAAGGTCAACCGGATTCAGACCTCTGTAGAGTATATAATTATGTATTACCTGCAAAAGCAATACGGCAATCAATTTTGAACTTTTGAAACACATTTTGACAATGTGATGGGCATATCACGTAATCAATGGGCAAAATAAGAAATCAAAGTGACATTCAATGATGGTGCAATAATCACACGTAACGTGTAACATGTTTACACCAGAAAACAGATAAATCATATATATTGCCATCACTAACATGATCATAGGGATGATGAAACTTGGCCGGAATATTGCCCAATCAAATGGATCATAACTTCTCATGCCGGAAAATACATGGACATCTCATTTCAATTACATCAAGATTCTTGTGACTATTAAGCAGCAAGCATTTACTGGTAATAGGGCTGAAAATCCAAATTCGACCGGCGGTCTAAACAATGGAAACCGGACGAAACCGGCGGTCAACCGCCGATCGAGTTTTGATTTCATCCCTTTCGTGTTGCACACAAGTGAAACAAGTCGCGAAGGTCGGTCAGTCGGATCTTTTTTTCAATTTAGGCATTTCCTCTAGATTGACATACGTAAAAACGAAACCTCATCTTACAGAGAAACTATATGAATATATAGCCCTATTTAAGTTAACTGGTGTGGGAAGTAGGTTCATTTACCATTCTGTAACACTAAGACCAAGACCAAACAATGCCGTGCGTGGTCATACTACCAAATGTTGCGTTTTCTAATATTAAACTTCAAGTTAAAATAGTCGCACTTTTCACGCCGTCGTTCAGCCGTCACATATTAGTGAAATCTAGAAACATGACTTCGTGTTTGGGGGTATTGATTTGAATACTCATTAGAGATGTAGATATAGAGTGTTAGAACTGAGTGTTGATGTTGAATTTACTGCATGTGATCTCAATATTGGTCTACAGTAAACAAAATGTGTCAAAATTCTACAGACGTGCCTGCGGCTCAAAATATACCAAGAAGATCAAAGTGATCGGCGCGACTATTTGTGTGTGTGTGTAAAATACGGCTCCAATGATTAATATATTAATGACCTTTATGTTTTGTTGAAAGAAAATATCCTGATCTATACCCTATCCCCATCTTCTATCCAAATATTTCATCATTTGAATTAATACACTGTATTCTATAGGGCATTATTTTGATTATTTTGCCTTTTGACTTGACAACAGATCTAGAAAAGCAATTTGTGTTCCAATTCCATTACTATTGGCCGCAACAATGATTGAGTGAAATCAAATATACTTTTGGTATTAAAAGAACGTTTATAGTAAAGGCATATATGTTTAGAATCAACCAAAATTAGGCGGTCAACATTTATCAAATGCGGTAAAATTGGTGAACCCCTTTTGCAAGAGTTGGTGTGTAATGACATTTTGAGAATTCCCTCTCATGCAATCAAGTCGATTAATTAAAAAATTACATCATGTCTATTCTTGGATCTTTAGAAGTCTCCAGTTCTCCATAAGAGAGAGAAGGTACATTTTCTCTTGGCAGTTTCTCTTTATGGTTTCTAATGTGTTATCTATGTGCTTTAATTAAGAAAAGTATACATGAGCCAGTCCATTTCAATAGCCAATAATGTGCTATTATTCCAGCAATATATTTAACGAAGGAGATTTCGAGTGCAAGAAAAGTGCTCTTCTCTTTCCAAAGAGAAATATATTCTTCCATCGACTTGCTGAAGTCTGGTTTATGAAACAACACATCTGTCAATAAAGTGGATCAGTGCAGAAAACATGCCTCCTGGAGAAAGATAGTGATTGGTGAAAGCATCACCATTTTAGAAATTGTCATCTGTGCGAGGATTTTAAACACAAAGGATATATAAATTCAATTGTATAGTAGACTTCGCAGAAACAACACATCTGTCAATAAAGTGGATCAGTGCAGAAAACATGCTTCCTGGAGAAATAGAGTGATTGGTGAAAGCATCACCATTTTAGAGATTGTCATCTGTGCGAGGATTTTATACACAAAGGATATATAAATTTAATTGTACAGTGGACTTCGCAGAACAGTGATTTTCGAAGGACAAGTGAATCGGGATTATACATCAGTCATCCGGAATATTGAGTGCAACAACACTTTGTAATCAACAAGAAGACTGATAAGTGACATTTCTAATATATGTATTTGATTGATTTTATAGTGCATGTATTTATGTTTATGTATCAGATCATTAGCAATCATATTATATTTTTCATTAAAGATTCAGATTTCGTTAACTTATACAAACAGTGTGTTTTGTTGTGCAATCTGAAATGAATTTAGGTAAAAGGTGTTTTTGGCCTTGATTCATTACCGACTCGTAACAATACAATCCACTAGCTCATTATTTTGGTGGCCTCATTGGATCAGCATACAGAAAACACATAACATATAAAGTCATTCGGGTTGGAATGTATGTGATCTCATAATATAATTTAAATAGAATCAGACCAAAGATCAATTGCGTGCAACCAGGGACGTAGACTGACGCTTCAACGATGAGGCAAAGTAGTTTGAAGCTGAGCCCTAAACTTAAAACAATAGCTGCCACGAGTATTTTTCTAGATGCGTCCACAATCGGAAGCGCCCAAATTTGGCACGGAGGGGGAAGGGGTATTATTACTGTGTAGGATATTCATACTGGTTCCGTGAGTCCCCCAATGAGGTAGTAGTTTATTTAGCTCTTCAATTTTTGCCACACTGATTGTCCATTTTCGATTGTAAAACATGCCTTTACCAAGGCTCTTTTAATACCAAAAGTGATGTTTGATCATTAAATGAGCATTTGCATTGAATGGAAGTTAATATCCCCCAAAATGAGTAAATTTTCTGGATTTCACTAATATGTGACGGTGGTTGAAAGGATGACGTAGAATGGGCAACTGTTTTAACTTACGTTTAATTTAAGAAAACGTAGCACTTGGTAGTGTTACCACGCACGGCATTGTTTGGTCTTGCTTGAAATAGAGTGACAGAATGGAAATGGAGCAAAACATCAAGACGGAACAAGATGCCTGTCAAGTAGTTAAGCGAACTCTTTAGCAAAACAAACACAGTAAAACCTTGGAAATAGAATATTGAACTTGACTTGAATATTGAAGGTGTTCATTGACTTTGTCGTTGTTATCATATTGTCGTTGTCGTCGTCGTTGTTATCATGTTGTTGTGGTCGTTGTTATCATATTGTCGTTGTCGTCGTTGTTGTTATCATGTTGTCGTTGTCGTCGTCGTTGTTATCATGTTGTTGTCGTCGCCGTTGTTATCATGTTGTTGTGGTCGTTGTCGTTGTTATCATGTTGTTGTCGTCGTCGTTGTTATCATGTTGTTGTCGTCGTTGTTATCATGTTGTCGTGGTCGTTGTTATCATGTCGTCGTTGTCGTCGTCGTTATTATCATGTTGTCGTCGTTGTTATCATGTTGTCGTTATCGCACTTGTTGCCATTATCGTCATCATTGTTTGTTGGTACTGTTGGAATTGGTGTTTTTGTGATTGTATTGTTGTGTGACGATGTCCTGGTAGTGTGCGTGGTGTTGTTGATTTTGGTGTATGGTTGTTGCTGCTGTTGCGCGACGCACTAGGTGTCTGAGGGAGAATGCATCCACTTGTTGGAATTGTTTTCGAAGTGAAACCCAGCAATTGAAGCCATTTGGTGCACATTTTACACTATCATTGCTTATAGTACAGCACAACTCAAATGCGAGTCTAATAGACTACAAGCAATGACAAGTTCATACTTGCTCTAAATTAAGCAACATTATGCTTATGACTTAATGATTAAAGTTGCCTAAAATGTGAGGAGGGGAACATTTGATATTGTGCCCCACACTTTGAAATGCTGGGACATGTCCCCTGCCCCCCCCCCCAAGATTGACACCCATGATTATTATTACATTATAACCATACATAACGTTTGCTAGGTACAATGATAATGAGCTTCTACCGAGCTTTTGAATGTTATGAAATAAAACCTTAGGACTGCTCATTAATTATTCACCGTGACTTTAAGGAAGTGAACAGTGTCACGAATCGTAACACAAAAACGTGCTTTACTTTCTATATTTCACAGAATAGACACACTAAGTTGCATTAGACCATTTCACTAATGTGTCATCTTTTCTCCGTAGAATCAGGAGGTAATTTTGTCGAGCATACTTGCTGTTACTATTCAAGAACTACCTTTATTGAACATTAATGTATGGTACATGACTTTGCGCTCGCACGTATGTCGGGAGCGTGATTAGAAACTTTGTTTTCTTAGCCATCCAAGGTTTATCCTACCCAAAGACTATTTGAATAGCCGACTAATTAAAGGAGTAGAATGCGTGTTACTATTTGTACAATTGGGTTATTACTGTTATTAGGGCCGTTATAAAGGAACATTTAGTATCTAGGTTTCCATTGCTACTGGACTTAATGCTTTCGCAGTTGGAATTGACAACGGGGTTAAATAAAATTAATGTATTTCCCCTTTCTTCATTATGAATTCCTTGCTTTTAACTTTCATTCAATCATTATTATTCCTTCCTTCATTCGTACATTCGTTCATTGATTGATTGATTGATTGATTGATTCATTGATTCATTCATTTTCATAATTCACATCACAAGTTGAAACCAAAAAGAAACAAAGAAAAGACAAAAAAGAAAAAGAAAGAAACAACGCTATATGCTTACCATAACAATACAAATAGACATACCTCTAGAAAGTACAAATGTACCCTAAGTATCCTCCAGTTTGGCGAGTAGATAGAGAAATGCATCCGCTGAAGCTTCAGTTGTAAAGCTTTAACATTTTGTGGTGATCTTTACGTATCACCTGGCATATACTACGTCACTATGACATCATAAACATCAGGTGACCTTCGAATTAGTGGATTTCCATTACATTATACAAACATCGAATTTTCATGAAAATGTTTGTTTTTTACTTATCTTTGTAGAATGACTAGGCGTATTCTTATAGTTACAGCCGAGTGTTCCAACAATTTTGAAGCCCACACAGTATTATCAATATCATTTTACAACAATTTATCTATTGACTCTATTAGGTGGTGCAACGCATTAGGTAATGATGGTAAAACGAATGTGCCTACTAAGCATGCCGGGAAATATACTGACCTATGTCAATTCAGGTCATAGAGATGATATGCCACTTATGTGAATCGTGACCTTTTTCAGTCACAATTCACTATTTGGTTGTTTTTGCAATAGCTGCCCTATGTTTGTATCTTTCAAGAAATCGCAGATAGATGGGCATGTACAATTTACAAGCCTTTTTTGCAACCCATTTTGACGGCCACTTTGGCCTCCATCTTGAGTTTGATGTACACTACTACTAGCAAGCTAGGAATCCCCCATTTTATCTGAACGTTTATCCAATACGTAAGGCAATATAGGCATTTGTTAAAACGGGAATTAGACCAAATGGTATTAGTCCAAATGGTAATAGACCCCATACCAGACATCAAGACTACTCGACCAGATTCCTATTTCTGTCGACTTGCAGAGGCAGAGGCACATTGCTGCTTTGAGTTATTAAGGATTTAAGTGACATTTTGGGATTTAGGACGCCAACTTGGATTCAGGAAAAAATAATCGAGGTACGTAGCCCGTGGGCTTTTTTTATCCCTTTAACCCAAGAAACATATGTGCCAAGTATGGTTCTGGTAAGGCAAAGTGTTATTGTTTTCCTAGGATGGACCTGCCTAGTGTGTATAATCTATGTGTGATTCCGATGTGGATACTCTTAGAGTACCGTGGGGTACCACTGAGTAGCTGGGCAGCAGTGTACATCTGGGGGCATCAGTAATAGGAATCTGGTAGTGTATCTAAAGATAAACAGTCATACACGATAGGTGTGAAGGTGCACATTTTATTTGAGATAGCCAATACTTTGTTGTATTATTCTTTATAACATTCCCTGAAAGAAAACAAGATTAGCCGAGTTTTTATTTATACCCAAAATGTTCAACCACTGTTTCATTTAAATGTTTATCCATCTGTTTCATAGTTCTTTTATGCTTTTAATTTACGAAAATTAAGAACATATCAATTAATATACATCAGATTGCATCAACAATATTAGAAACGTGGCTGAACATAAAGTGTATAAAAAGTTTTTAAAAGGACGGTATCAAACACACTTTTTAAAACAACTCTCGCAATTTTTTATGAAGTAAACGATATAATAATTAAACTTCAACACACCAATTCGTGTCTTCAAGTTTGTATTCTTTAAATCTTTTTGCATTGTATTTTTTGATATTAAATATGTCAACTACTAACACATACTATTAAATTGGGAAAGAAATATAAGCATCATTCATGCATATATAGACCGTTCGTGCTATAACATCTTTCTACATACGAATGATCGGTTTTGCCGTGACCATTTTCTGACCCATTTTATGTAAAAATATTTTACATTTCAAATGATTTCATAGATGTTACTTTATACCTTTTAATTTACTAACCCATCAGTGTCAAAAACAGTTCTTGAAAATTATTAGTTTTCAACACTCATAGTTTTGTGTTCCGCATATTTCGGTAAGCCCTTCTTTGTTGTCAGCTGATAGTACACGGATGTTGATTGGTTGATCATCGATCATCTATGATCATCAAATAAATGTGGTTGATGGTGTTCTTGGTGTTTTCAGTAGAGATTAATATCTATAGCTCTCGCCCTATTCAGGATGGAGTCGGTACCACGTGGTCTCAACATTCAGTTACCACCCATGAAGGGACTGAGGGTTTTCCATTGAAATGTTAATAACAGAACAACAACGTGAGTTGAAGCCATGTTTTAAACTTTATTCAAGGTCTACACTACTATGTTTTAAACCATTCACTCCTAAATTCTTGAAAACTCATGAGTATGCTTTCATGAAATACATAGAAAATTATTTTCAACGAAATATAATTGTCTATCTTTTATCACATGAGCAAAATTACATTTAATTGCAAATATTGTAAATGCAAAGTCAATTGAAATACCGAAGTCGTATTTTTTGCTTAATTATATAACCCATTTTTCAAAATACAATTAGCCTATCATCAAGAATGTTTTTTACAAAAATTGTGGATAGCTATTAGTTTTTAGGTCTACCTATCTGGTTCGAGTATATCTTAAACAATTTGAGATATCTATGTTTAAATTACGTTCATCAGTGCAATAAAAGGATAGAGAATTGAAAACATACAATAGATAACAAGAATCTTATGAACAGGGATGGAAATAGACGATTCAGTGGATCAGTTTGCTCTGCACTTCCTTAAGGGGATACTACACCCCTGCCCAATTTTGTGTCTATTTTTGCATTTTTCTCAAAAATTATAGTGCATTTGTGACAAGTAAGATATGTATATTATAGGGGCAAGGACTACAACTACTGCACTGGAAATTTTATTTCAACACGGACAAGATTCTGTTATAGTTGTGGAGTTACAGTCAAAAATGAGGGAAAATCAGTATTTGATCAATAAATCAATAACTACTTGCCGTGAGTTGCTGAATTTTCGATGCAGTAGTTGTAGTCTTTGCCCCTATAATATACATATCTTACTTGTATCAAATGTGCTATAATTTTTGAGAAAAATGCAAAAATAGGAACAAAATTGGCCAGGGGTGTAGTACCCCCTTAAGGGTTAAACCAAATAAATTGATTGAGCCGTAAGTTAGATTGTCGCACAGTTTGCATACTTTGTAAGAGCCATGAAAACTTTGGTTTCTTTGGCTCGAATGTTCTTAGGTTCTGAACCAAAAACATATTACATCATTCTTGAAATTAAGATTTGTTTCGTCCAGTAGATTTGATATTGATATCCATCCTAGGTTATCCACTGTATAACGGCGCTTCTGAAAAAGCTGAAAATACCATCGGTATTAATGGTAAATCGAAGGGGTGTTGGTTCATTTGTTCATTGTAGGATCGAAACGCTTATTCATCCCTGATTATAAATAAATTACGCTCAAATATCCAGTCTCGACTCTCACAAATATAAGGATCAACATTCAATACGCTATAAAAGTCTTCAAAAAAGACCTCAAAATTGTCGTCAAACATATATGGCTTTCATCACAAGTTTAATTATCTTCTTTCTAATTATTTCTGTGAGCTGAAATCTTGAAAGTAAGTATTCATAACTCAAATAATTATTATTTATAGTATATTAAATTCTTTACCTATCGTTGAATAATATTATGTTAATTAAATTATTGAGTTTTCAACTGGACGTTAGAGGTAATGGTTTTTAAATACCGTAGAAAAATGCTGTAATGAATGATACTCTTGTTTGCAGTAGAAAATACATTGACAGCAATGGAAAGTATATACTGAATATAATATTTTGAATGAACCAGAGCTGTTAGTTGAGCTACTAGTTCGATGCAAATTTCTTCAAGAAGTGGAGCTAGATATATATAATTTGTCGCAAGAAAGTGCGTTTGTATTTTATATTTAGAGAAGCATGATATGGTACATGTAAGGGAAATTGTGATTACATGTATTAATTCTACGAGCTTGCTTTAACTTAGGGACCGTTCACAAACACTTGTTAGGACCCCCCTTTACAGACCTCAATCAAAAAATTTAGGCCCCCCCCCCCTTTTTGACATGAAAATTATGGGTCAACCCCATAAAAAAGCATATAAACTCAATTTTTCCAGGAATATTTGTGGTCATTTTTTTCAGGGCCCCCTTGGGAGGGTCAAAATTTTCAGGCCCCCCCCTTTTTGCATCAGGTCCCCCTTACAAGTGTTTGTGAACGGTCCCCTAATGCATGTGCCTTATTTTGATATCATTACGTTAGTTTTAAATAATTGATTTGGTATTGATATAATGATATTACCAAAAATATTACAAAATCAGTGATGTAATAATGTAATGCATATTTAAGCACAGAGCTTAATGAATTAATATCTTTAATTGCGGGGCAAGCAAACATTTACGTGAAATAATATACACTTTCCAGAATCGTGTCGGACAATTCACTCTAAAAATGTAACAATTCTCTCTTTAAAAATAGAAGAACTTTCCTAAATAATGAAAAGGAATGAAACATTTCAGTCACATTTATAAAACATTTTTGAAGCACGCTAATAACTATATACTCTAATATGAGTGTCAATTCGATCAACTGCGTACAACATAATCAAAATGTTTCATCAAAATGATACACTCTTAAAATGTAATCCTCACAAATGAATATAATTTATTCAAATTTAACAAGTATGATTATTCCGAGGAGGATATAACAGAATCTTATCAAAATGACAAAATCAATCTATTCAAATATTCGAATCAAAATGAATCGGATAATATGGAAAAGAAATATCCGAATCTTCTCAAAATTAAATGAGTAATCATGTCAAATAATGAGTTTAAGGTCTTGTCAATTTGAATAGGTACAAAACAGAAACTTAATGATTGTCTGGTCAAAATGATAATATACCTAATCAAAATGAACAGCATATCTCATCAAAACAAATAAACTGGCCTCAAAAAGAAACTTATATTTTTTTACAAGGTCATATCTTAAAATCCTCTCCATAAAAATGAACAAAAATTGCACACAGGATAACTTCAATACTCTACTCTAAACACATGTCAGTAACCAAGCAGTTGTCCAACTGACACAACAGTAAAATGCACTGACACGGAACAGCTTCCGGGACCACATTCACAGGCGAATAATTGGAACCCAACTAAAGAAATCTGTTGGGATGTGAATTTTGGGCCAGAAAGGTGTTCCATGTCAGTGCGTTTTGCTGTTATGTCAGTTGGACAACTGCTTGGTTCATTTTTATGGAGAGGATTTTAAGATATGACCTTGTGAAAAATTATAAGTTTCTTTTTGAGGTCAGTTTAGTTATGGGATCAAAAATAAATGGGTAGGGGTTCTATTAAAAAGGAATAGTACGAAATTAGAGTGTAAGGTTTCTAAATAACAACATCAGTTGATGATGGAAGCACTTATTGGAAACATACATGGTAGACATAACCATTTTGTACAATGTTTTATACAAACAAAATAAATCAAACAATGGTAACTGCATGCAACTTTGATGCAACATTGCTTACAATACGCGGTTGATCGCATAGCGTTTCGGTAACAATGTGACATCAAACGTTCATGCAAGTGAAAATGTATGATACTTTTCCAATTGTATATTCGTGGACATTCGGTTCAATGTACAATTCATTATGACTAATGCAAGCGCAGTTTTATGAGGCTGATAAGTTATCAAAGTTTAACAAATATTTATGTATTTTCCAATAATGTGCTGTGTTCAGCTCCCAATACGTATGTAACAAGTAATATAGGAGTATATGTTTTTCACAATATTTGAAATATATAGGCTACTTACGTTAGTAATTTTAGCGAAGGGTCAAGCACACATTTGCCTGATCTTTTATTTAGGATTCGATCTTGAAAGAAACAAACAGAAGTTTGAAGAAAGTTGAAGAAAAGCTACAGGCATATAGGGCTTAATTAGTACCTTTCGTTTAGCTCTTGGCCTTCTCAGAGCTACTTCGCAACAGACCATATCGAATAAACTCAATCGGACGGGTATATAACAATGTTGGTTCTAAATCACAGAGGGACAGTTCGATTCTACAACCATACCTATCACATGTTTTATTGTGTTATCATGCGAATTGCCCAGCGGTACCTTAGGGACCGTTCACAAACACTTGTTAGGGGGGCCTGATGCAAAGGGGGCGGGCCCTGAAAATTTTGACCCTCCTAAGTGGGGGGGGGGCTGAAAAAATGACCACAAATTTTTCCTGGAAAAATTAAGTTTATATGCTTTTCTATGGGGTTGACCCATAATTTTCATGTCAAAATGGGGGGCTGAAATTTTGAGGTCTGTAAAGGAGGGGGCCCTGAAAAATTTCGCGATGAATTTTTTTGCATCAGCCCCCCTTACAAGTGTTTGTGAATGGTCCCTTACGGAGGGCAGAATGTTAGGGGGCGAATGATGTAGTATTCGACAGGGTCTATATTATATGCATATCTATCAACATCCTAGTTCTGAGTTAATTAACCGTGTACAAAAACAAATGGTTGCCTCTTTTTAAATAGGTTTACAAACCAATACCGTGGTCAAACCCCAGAATTAAGATTATAATCCATCGTCACTATAATACAATGTAGCAGATTTCACACCACCAAATAGTATTATACGGCCGTGCGCCCTGAATGCATTTCTCAGAAAAAACCATGCATAGCCTAAAGTAAGCATTAAATTGAGCAGAAATTTGCATAACTTTGGCTAAATTTGGATTGGTCATGATTAGTAATATCAAATCCTGCAAGTGTACCACAGATGGGAGAGATCGAGTATTTTTTAATGATTTTAAGCAGTCGTTTCTGTACAGAAACACTGGCATGATTTTGGAGGTAAATTAGGTAATTTCCGGACATCATAGACTTCGAGGGCCAGTCGTAAAAAATAATGACGGTCAACCTATATTTTAACCCAGTCAGAGGGATCAGGCTAGGGCTAATTTCAACCATCATAGCTGTCGCGAAGAACTGAGTCGCTCTTGCGAAGAAAAAATGACGTTTTCTTGAGGCGAATTAAGTACATATCTCGATGGGGATTTATTTGGTGGTGTGATATCAGCAGATGCATACAAATTGCACTTCTGATTAATATTTGTTTCTTTGAAAATTCACAACACTGGGAACAATAAGGTTCCTACGCACTTATCGGTAATAGTATCGTCATCAGGGTATCAACATGATCAAGTAGGGCTGTTTGAGGATACAGTATTAATATGGGGTCACAATATTACTTTTTATTAATAACAACTATCAATTATTTTGATCTCGCCTTCCAGCCGATGCGTTTAAGAAAATAGTACAAGCATCATTTTTAAATCATTTTTTATACACAACAAATTCATCTTCTATGTATCTCTATGACGGTACTTTGACGGTACTTTTAAGTAAAGTTAAAAGTAAAGTTAAAAGTAAAGTACTTAAAAGTAAAGTTAACGCCAACTTTAGTAACTCTGTTATCTTGTTAATTTAATCTGCTTACATTTGTGATGCGATCAAGCAAAATCAGTCGGAACTCGGAAATATTAATTTTCCAGTTTCTGATAGGATAGTAAAAAGCATTTACAAAGCTGCATTTTGCAGAAAACCCCATTGAAATTGAACAACCAGTTCCAAAGATATGAGCAATTAAAGAATTTCCAAAACAAAAGGAAACAAAAGGAAATATCTCTAAATCAATATTTCCGAGTTCCGACTGATTGTGCTTGATCGCATCACATTTTAGCAAACAGTTCAAACATTTTGACGGAACATAATGACGGATTTGAATAATGGAATAAACAGATAGAAGTACACTAATGATTATCAGAAAGGAACGGTTCTAAGTAATTAAAAATGCTCACTCGTCAATTAATTGCTTGCTTCTAATCAGCTGTTTGCAGATTATTATATGCAGCATGATAACATATGGTGTAAAGATGATATGATATAGTTCTTAACTTTTATGCATTTCAATGAATCCAATTATTGGTACATATAATTATTTGGGAATTAATGGATGATGTTATTTACAAATAGAGAAATAATCAACATGATGAAAGAGGAATGTGAGAATTAACCAATTTATTATTTTTCCCAAAATCCTTTGCAAAAAAACCCCGGAAAAAAACGTCTCTTACGTCACAATACTTGTTAGAGCCCGGATGGGGGTTACCATGATTATATAATCACAATCTCTGGCAGATTTTAAATTGTGGCCTGACCTAAGATATTGGGGCCCAGCGAGGGCCCTTTCGTACTTGTCCATGGCCACTGTAATTATTTAGACCCCACTCCATTTGGGAGCCACTGCATAACAAGCGGGTTGTGATACCTAATATATACCACATGACTTTTTTTACCATAATCGCATTTTAATCTCATCTGCTCCGCAAATGCCCCAGGTTTTGGTTAATATTTAATGTCATAGATATTTTTTATCATTATAATTTTATTTTAATACATCGTTGTTGCATTGATAACATTCTAAAAGAAAAAACATCTATCAAAAATTAATAAGATACATTGAAAAGAATACGTCATATATAGATTGGGTCTGTACACGGTTTATCTATACACATGGTTTCACACTTTAAAACTCTGAAGCAGTGTTGTAACGAGTTGAGTCATTTCATGGTCGAGTCGAGTTATTTAGCTATATCTCGAGTCGAGTCACTGTACAATCTCTATGGGGAAATTTAAGAAATCGGAGTCGAGTCATTTGACTTGTGAAAAGTCGAGTCTCGAGTCATGGCTCGTTACAAGTCTGCTCTGAAGTAAGGTACACATATAAATTGAACTCTCGTTCTATTTTTTCTCAGTATTTCTAGATACTCTCACCATATCGATCAATCTCTTCTCAAATGAAACAACGTCATTGATATAATAGTTCTTTCTCATATTAATATACACAGCAAAATACAAGTACGCAAAATTTAGACACTATTATATTAATTGGTTGTTAATAATCAATTATAAATCAACAAATAAAAAAATCATAAACCGTACAAATTGAGTTCAGACTGAAATATATACATCGATGGTATTATTATTATGATGATTAGATATTGTTTTGACTGTAAGACTGACCATTGGCGTATTTCGTTTCTTCTTTGCACACCAATATACCCTACCTAATAAACTAAACCGGAACGGTATATAACCATTGAAATGTCAGACATTTTGGTTCTTAGTTCTAAGTGACAGAGGGACAGGTCTCTAGTTCGATTCCACAACCATCAAACCTAAATTTAACTGAGGATGAGTGTCGTAGTATTCGATAGGGTTTATTCATAAATACGGCACAGCTTATTGGACGAACTGAATGAAACATTTTTCTTACAAGAACATGTTTCTCCACTTTATAAAAACATTATTTGTTTATTGGTTCTTTGTGTCATAATTGTCCAAATGAGGTGCACTTCTTATTTTGAAAGTTATGCTGCTCTCTCTCACTCTCCCTCTCTTCTTCTCTTTTACTCCCTTGCCAAACCGTAGAAGTGGGGACATGGCCAAAAATCGGGTCCCCAGAACGCGCTAACTAAACGTCCTAGAATTATTTTGACGCCACCAGTCGATAGAGCGCCCCCTATTTCTATTTGACATACCAATTCTCTCACCCCGATATATGCTTCCTTAAGAAAGTGAGAGACAAAAATACTCTCACACACACTCGGGGCATGTGCTTTTGACCCCCCATAATGGGGTCATTTTTGGAGGTCCCCACTTTTTAAAAACTCTCTAACCACCATACCATAACACCCTATACCCACTCTCTCTCTGCACGTAAAACGACGAGATACGTTTCTCACATTTTCTCACTTTTCGGGCCTACCGTAAATGTGGGGACTTGGTCACGTCCCCACATTGTTTTTTTGGTCCCCACTAATACAGTGAAAAGCACTTTGAGGTCCCCAAAATTACGGTATGGCGAGAGCCCTCTGTCTCTCCGTCTGTCTCTCTCTCTCTCTCCCCCCATCTGTCTCTCACTCCCTCTCTCTCTCTCTCTCTCTGTTTGTCTGTCTCTCCCTCGCTCTCTCTCCTCTCTCTCTCTCTCTCATTCTCTCTCTCTCTCACACACAGACTCCCCGTGTGAAGGATTTTTGAAATGTCTTCCACAGGTTGAGTATGAATTTCAAATAGAATGAACACATTAGCAGCTCCATATGAGACTCACCCTCCCTCAGTGGAAGATTCAGGTTGAATCTTTCTCAGCGGGAGTATGAAATTCAAATGGAGCTGCATAATGTGTTCATTCCATTTGAAATGCATACTCCCCCTGTGAAAGAATATTTTCAAAATCTTCCACAGGAGGAGTGTGGATTTTAAATGGAATAGCCCATTGCCAGTACCGAAACCTGCAGTGGACCAAAATCGTGTCCACGTGACACGAAACCTCGGGTTGTACAATGCACATGTACTCCAAGGGTTTTTTCTTATGTTTGTTTCTTCTTGAGGTTATTTTGGAGGGGTGGTATTTCGGGGCATAATTTCAGGGAAGATACTCCAAATGCGTTACCTATGGCCTTAGATTTTCATACACTACATTTCAGGCTCCGTGAGGACTTCATGGAGTATTGCAAATTAACTTTATATTAGCAGTGACAAGTGCGGTTTCCAATGGCGTTTAATTATGATGACAAGCCTAAATAGCATCCGCCACTTGCTCGGCTACTAATCGAGGATTTGCCAAAGGCTTTCGTATAGACTACCTGAAAATATTATTTCATGTAGTGTGCAATAAGTCAGTATTTCACAAACAATTGGTACTTGTACTTTTACCATGTTGAAAAAGTGTCTGAAATTGAAATTTGTACAGGCAAACCAGTATAAATATGCTCGTCATCCCCCTACATTTTAATGCTTCCGCCGCTATTTCAAGCACACATCCACAATAACAAACACCTCACCCCGCTGCACACCCTCACATGGACCCCAACACACACACCCCTTCACACGGACCCCAACCCAAAATAAGGACCTAACCATGACTACCTTATTCGCTTTCACTTTCAATCATTAGTAACAGCACATCCGTTTGTCAAACGCACATACGAACCAACGTTGTAAATATACACCCGCAACATACGAATCCCATACACTCCTTTTTTGCATTTATATTCACATTCCCCGTACAGTTACCATTTACACATAGATACACACAATTCAAAGAAACCCACTCAGCAGCTATCCGCACCCTCCATGATTTACACGCACCCCAACATCACACACAGATATCAGAACAGCCATACCGTTTTGGAACAGAACACATGACCACCCACCCCAACTCACTCCACACCACGCACGCATATAAAATTTATGTACATACTGTACATACGTTCAGGCACCCAAACGCACTCCCATCTACATGCGCACATATCACATTGCTTTATCCTTTGTTCTACATCGAGAGTTCAGAACCAGAAAGCTATAACTCACTCACTATGACCAACTCTCACAAAATGAGCATAAAGTTGGCTCCTTGATTTGGTCTACCTGCCTAGCTACCTACCTACCTATTTACCAGCCAGCTGTCAGCATCATGCATTTCTGTACCTGGTCCTTGTGCCTGGCTCAAGAAATGCTTCCAAGTCCTGGAGTCCAAAGCTGTAATCCAGTCTCCTCTACAGTCCACCCGAAGTCAAACTTTGAGATTGGGGTGCGATCTTTATCCATTCGCTGATGTGAGCTGGGCTGTTTGGTCTTAGATCGTATATATGATCAGATGATATACAGCTTTTTTTTATATATGTTGTGACCATACCAATCGAAGAATGTTACTTGACAGCGCATGTCAAAAGTATCCAGTCTTGCCTCATCCCTTTTTGTGAGTGTCCAGCACTCAGCAGCATTAAGGTGTGTGGAGAGAAGACAAGCATTATAGAACTTCAGCGTGGTCTCCAGGTTTTTTTTACGACCCTTCTATACTTTGTCTAGCTCTCTGAAGACTCCTTTGGTTCTGCTTATTATGCTGTTCATCTCTTTGACATTTTGCCAGCCATCGCTAAAGGATAAGTACCAATATATTTAAAATGGTCGACTACTTTAATGAGACCTTCATTATCTAGAGGGATAGCTGGTTTCGTAACAGAGGATCGGCCGTTGGACATGATCTCTATCTTCTTATAATTAATCTTGACTCCCAGTTTGCCACCAGCAGTAACACGCATGGGTTCAGTTGTCTCTACCGTCATGGCATCGGTGTCTTCAAAGAGAGATAATTATATATTATCAGCATAATCGAAATTAGCTAGCTTTTCTTCTGGGTACCCTGAACTCCTTAGCAGTAGAATTATTTCTCCGTTGTTTATAGCCCCCTTCATGATGAAGTCAATGGCTAAGCCAAAGAGTAATTGAGACCAGATATCACCATGCCGGACTCCAGTGATGTCCTTGAACCAGCTAGAAAGGAACCGTCTGTTTTCACTGCATATTATTACACTAACATTACATACACCAAACACACTCTACATCCGTCGGAGGGGTTATTAAGTCATCGGTATAGAAGAACCATACAAATGGCTCACTGTCAGTTTCGGGAAGAGTAGGGTGTTAACCTTTGACTCTCCCAACCTCTCTTGGTCATGGACCCCTACGGAAATGAGCTTCACTTGAGACTTCCTTGAGTTATCCAGGGTTGTCTATAATTGGGCAATTCCAAGGGCATCATTCCACAACACCAAGTGTGCATATAAATTTCTTTTTAATACAGCAGCCAAATAATAGGTGAATAGCATAATGGAAACTAGTTTTGGTAAGTTAATGATCAAGGTAGTAAAAACTTTTCCAAACTACCCTAATTTTCTAATTGCATATGCAAACATCGCCTTGCGGAATTATGTGCTTGGAATTGCCCAATTATACTTTTATAAGCCAAACATACGCAAGGAAAAGCGACTCATATCACATGATAACACACATTACACACATAGACTCCATCCACACACCTCACATTCGCCAACACCTGTTGTCGTTCTTCCGATATTATCCACGTATAATACTCTCGAACTACTCATAGTCTCTCACACATCTGCAACTTTCTGGATTATTCTTAATGTCACGAGTTTACATCCAATTGGCAATTCATTTATGCTTCAGTTTTTCTTTTTCTCTTTTGACCTCTCTTTCAAGCTCTATCGTATGTGCAATTTCTTTGTACGCTTATCTTTTCACTCACACACTAAGTCATTTATAAACATGTACACATTCAACAGCATGTTTAGACACGCGATTATTTTGACACATTCGCACAAAAAACCGATATCACACACACCCTAAACCCCAAACTCCCTCCACACATCCGGTGCGATCACACCCCCCCCCCCCCCCACACACACCCCCACACACAGACCCCACACGCACCCCAAGCACCCAGATACATGTCACATTCAGACTTATTTTGATAGTATCATTGCTACACTTATTATATGGCGTTTGTCCTCCGGTTTGTCCATAAAAGCACACATTCATTCGTCATTCAAAGAACAAATTATCCCACGGTGTCCAAGCTAAACACAAAGCAATTTTAGAGTATGTGGGTATGAGAATGGCAGGTCACTTAATACAAAAACCTATATCATTCAAAATTGTCTAAACCTCAAATCACGTGGCACGGTGTCCTGATCATCAACATTACACTGGTGTTGGTGGAGCAGTAAGTACTCATTATCAGCTTATCAGCCATTAATATTTGTTGTTCCTTTGTGTGCATTCATCGAAGAAAATGTTATCTTTAATCTTTGCCGCCTACGGATCTTTGCCGCCTACGGGATCTGTGTCATCTACTGACAGCGGTGGCTCAGGTTTGTTTGGTGATTCTTGTAGCAACATAGTCAAAGTTGTAGCGGCAGTACAACACACAAATATAATCATTAGTATGCGGTCTGTTACCTTGGCAACCTTTGTCCAGTCTGATTTCTGGGTTGATTGTTTTTCTGCTCGTTTTTGTCCACTCTTGAGATGTTTTAATATTGCTTCTACCGCTCTTTCTATTCGAGATAGTCTTCTCTCGCTTGCTCCCTCAAACTCCGCCATCCTATCCTGCCTTTCATCAACTAACACATCATTTTCACCATACGTTGTACCACCGCCACCGAATCGGGCATTTCTGCCGGCAGTGTTGGTCAATATATTGTCTCTTTGTGATGGGTACGGCTGAGATAATCCAGACATACCAGACATGCCGGACATACCACCCATGCTATGGTTATTATGAACTGCTGTTTTATAGCGGAGTTCAAGTTGTTCTGGGTTGCCATGCTGATCTCGACGAGGTCGTTTGTTTATAAAAGGGCAAGGCCCTCGTTGGACGCAACAAATAATGGCTAAGTAATCAAAGACCAAGATGCGCAGCCATCTGGGAACAGGACGACCGTCCCTGCCTCCGCATGCATTGACATTTAACACGAAGACGTTCATTGCAGTGGATATTGAAATGAGAAGCATTGTTGAACCGAAGAATTGACCTGCGAAAAAAGAATAGAGAACATTATTAGTGACTTGGGAGACATGTCAAGGTAAAACGCACTACGAAATGGTGATAAAATTTTCCTACAAAAAACATTGACGAATTTGAACAAAGATACCTGGTTCATTGACTCAAGATCACAATTCCTATGCCAATATTATATTTTAATTTTTGCTGCATTGATTATCCATCATAAACTTCCAGTGCATTAGTTATAATGAAACAAATATAGGTTAATAAATGCGTGTCACTTGTTGTTGGTGAAATTGTACAAAATAATGCACGCGTTCTGAGATGTTGATGCGTCTAATGACCCGAGATTGACATTGTTCTGAGGCGTAGAAAGTTTATGTGTAGACCGGTGGAATTAGGAGCTTTGAAATACGTTAGTACCCAGCAAACACAATACATTTTTAAAACGTTTCAAACAGGTTATAGTTTGATTTTTGGTTTTGGTAAAAATGTTTTAATAACATTGAATATCGGGTTATATAAAGATCACGAAAACGTTTTAAAACGTTTTGTGTGAAAACACGCTACAACAATAGTTTTCAAATGTTTTCAAAATGTTATTGTAAAATATTTTTTGAAAAACATTTTTTTTGCCAAATAGTTTGTCAACACTTTTATAATGAGTGGAGCCCAAACTTTTACCTTCGATCTTTTTGGTTGAGACTTGAGACAAACTATACTTTTTTTAAATCCTTATGACTAGAGAAATACTTTTCCCGCCAAAACCACATTTCCACCAAGTATATTTTAGTATACTTTTGTTATAATGTTCAGAGGGCATCTCTAAAATGCATAAAGGTGAAATAAAATCTGTTCCAATTAGTGGTAGCTGACACCACTAATTTGTTTAGTTAACTAGACTAATTGACATTTTTTATATGTTGGACGTTCGAAATGATAGTTTGGAGCTTGGACGAATTCTGAACTGCACGATCATTCCAATCTTCGCCTGTCTGGCTTGCAGGACGAGAGTATACATAACATATACATGTATATAAAACACAAAAAAGTGAGTGGTAAAACACAGTTTAATTATGAGATGAGCCCTTTAATACTTGAAGCAATAGCGACCAAAGTATTTTTCTAGATGCGTCCAGCATCGGAAAGCGTCCAAAATCGGCCCATCCTATGAGCTAAATACTAGTTTATATGGGTCTCCAATTTTCGCCCCAGTGAACCGACCGCCCATTTTTGATTGATTGTAAACCTGTCTCTTTTAAAATGAACATGCTTGATTATAGTATCTACAAATTTATTGTTAATTGAAAAAGTAAAATACTCAACAAAATGCCACGTTGAATACCACATTAATACGGTATCTTAAGGGATCTAAAATGAGCGTTTATTGCGTTTTTACAGTATTTTTGTGGGACATGAGAGCACCTCGGACCTATCGAATTGCATTCTGAATACGAAGCATGTCTTTCTGATATCAAATAATTTTCATTTTTGAAAATCACAATATAATACAAATTTTATGACAAATTATAAAAATTTGATATTTTTCAAATTGTTGATATATAACAGTCCTCGAAGTAAATTATATAAATCTAATGTTATATTCTTAAAGTGTATGTAGCAGGGAGGAAAAGCCGACGGTCAATTGAAAATTTTGACCTTTTATATTGAAGATATGGATTTTTTTCCCAAAAAGACCTAAAATCCATATCTTCAATACGAAAGGTCAAAATGTTCAATTGATCGTCGGCTTTTCATCCCACCTACATACACTTTAAGTATAAATCATCAGATTTCTAAAGTTTACTTCAAGTACTGTTAAATATCAAAAATATCAATTTTAATGATTTGCCATAAAATGTGTATTAAATTGCGAATTTCAAAAAATCAAAATTATTTGATATCAGAATGACATTCTTCGTATTCAGAATGCAATTCGATATGTCTGATGTGCTCTGATGTCCCAAAATAAATACTGTCCGAACGTTCATACCCCAGCCCTTAATTGATAGATGCGATAAGTGCGATCTACAGCGACAACGTCAGGTAAATAATTATATTATACAGGCAAGGAAACTAAATCAATACACGTATATCTATATATATTATCACGCCGTCGATAACAATAATACAAAATAGAGTTGACATTTCTATTCGCTCCTAGTCAGTGATAACTACCATATTGTTAGCAACGACCTACAGCAGTGGACGCCGTTCACCAGTATTTCTAAAAGGCTGCTAGAATAAGAACATTTTAATGCTATTTTCTTGCAAATGCTGAGGAAGCCTGATTACCTTTTTAAAATAGCCGAGTGGGAGGGTTTTCAATGAAATATTTTTGTGTGTAAAAACTAAAGCATTATAATGTATAAAAAATATTTGAATATTAACTGTACATCATATATGACGATTCGTGATACCCAATGGTGCTAAAGTTTATGTGGTTTAGAAAGCAGAGAATTTTATTTCAATTTTATATACGCCAAAATATTTTCTGAATTTAGTGGAAATTAACACTGATTTGATGGTGAATATTTTATGTAATTTTTACGTAGGTCCCAACTTAAGATTACTGTTTCGTCTTTACGGGAATCTAATCTTTTAATATCTGAAAGAAACTTTGGGGGCCAACGTGGACTTCTACTATAAATTGCAAATATCAAGACCGTGTATACACGAAAAATGGTAGGCTTCATATACTGACCCACATGTATATAGGAGTAGCACGTGGCCCGGCGAGTCAAAATCGATATAATGTATTGTGCATGTATGGGAGGCCCATTTATTGTCGGATTTCTGTATGTAGAACACGCAGTTATCAACAATTGAGCGCTATTAATACACATTAATGTTTTTCAGCAAATAAAATTCCAAAATATGGTACGTTTTCTGTCTTTGCTTGTCACGTGGTAAGCCTATGTTGAAGTTTCGATTATATGTTCAAAAAAGTTTCAAGATGGATACCAACAAGTTAGGTGGCCGAGCGGTCTAAGGCGCTAGGCTCATTCAGAATTCACGATAGCGGTGCGGCGTGAGTTCGAGCCCACCTCTGCCGAACTAAATTTCCCTTATCATATTATGTTAGGGAAATGTGGCTGGGAGAATTTATGTATGACGAAGAGTGGTGTGGTAACGACCAAACAGAATAGAGGGAGTCATTGTGACGTCAACGCCGCCATCTTGTGGGTACGGAGTGCCTTGTTGCTAAGATCACCGCGTTGACGCTTGACTGAAGAGGTGCGTCACGCGCTGCGACTTCCGCGTAATCGGGGGCGTAATGTCTAACGCATGACATGCAGAACGGCAGTACCCACAAGATGGCGGATCCCGCGGAAAAGGCTGACGGCCTCTATAAAATCCTACATTGTTGAGGGGACAATAAAATAAGTAGAATTCCTGAACGATTAAACCACATGATGGCAATGACATAATTTGAAGTAAACGCTCGCGCTTGCGCTCAGGTGGGCTTGGGCAAATGGGCAGCCGAGTTGAGCTCTAGCTATTTGATATTCAGAAGATCTTAGGATACCGGGGAAGAAAATTATGAATTTATGAATATCTCCCGTCATTTTTGGTTTCTAAAGAAACCAATTGTAAGGCTTGCACTTGAATATATTTGTTGAAAGAATATAATGGTCATTAGCGTGCGTATTGACAAACAACCGTGCGTTTTGAATTTTAAAAATATGCGTGCAGAACAAAAACAATGACTGCTGCCCTCATTCGTCAACACTGCAGGGCCAGAACATAACACAGTACTAGCGCAGTGTAGACTTAAGCAGGAGGTAGTCTAAAGCAGATGACGTACCAGGCACACTGACATCTACAGCGGTCAGTGACCAGGCTATTGTAAATAGCCTTAGTCAGAGATCCCTCGGCCCATAGTCTCAAAACTATTACAGGTTGGAACAAAATGGCCATGCGTGGCTGTTGAAGAACTAGTGGATTCGGCCTGCCATCATGGCGATTTCTGCCATGATATATCGGGGCGATGACACTGTGCAATCCGGAGTGTTGGTTAGATACATTTTGCTAACTAAAACCAAATGGAATACAAATCAGATAGTAGATGGGGTAAGAAAATGTAAAGGTCATATTCTTAGAGTGGGATTTTAGAAAGAAAGTCTCGCCGAGCACTATGATTTTGTTGACATATATGAGCCGCAGGCAAGCTTGAAGAAACTTCACATATTTTGTTTACCGTTTCCAATATTGAGATCACACACGTTACAACCCCCAATATGGAGTTCTGTACATATCTGCATCTCTCTGTTTTGAGTATTGAAATCAATACCCACGAGGACATGTTTCTAGATTTCACTAATATATGACGGTGTCTGAAGGTGGAAATTGTGACTGAACACGCAACATTTCGTAGTATCACCACCCACGGCATTGTTTGACCTTGGTTGAAATTATGTAACAGAATAGAAATAGAGCTAACTGACATCAAAACGGGACAAAATGTCAATGAAGTTCCATTTTTGAGCCCAACACAAGCATTTTGGAACCAATAAAAGCATTTTTCAACCTTTTTCAAGGTCAAAAACCTTTGTTTTTAGGAAGTTGCCATGATTCATTTTTTGATTTACAAAGTCATATCAATACATTGGTGTACTTTTTATTTCAAATATCGTCAATTTTAAAATTTTCTCCATGCTTTACCATGTAAAATTTACCTTTGTTGGTCAAAATTGAACAAAATCACCTAAATAATGCATTTTCCTCAAATATTTTGTAAAGATATAGAGATGGATTTTTTTGGTTAACAAATATTGAATATACATGTGACATGTATTCTTCACAGCAAATATGAAGTTCATACTCTATTTACTTTCAAGGTTATAGCTGTTTTAATTGACATTTGTAGTAAAAAAAATTTAAAAAAGTCACAAAAACATTTTTCATTTTTCAACCCAAATATCTTATCCCACATCACTTTTCAGAAATGCTAGCCGAATGAAAGGAAAAGAGTATGTAGATACATTTTAACACCATAAAAAGCTTTGTCCAAAAACTTTGGACGAAAACTTTAAATCACTGTGTGGCCTCGCTAATCTTAATTCGTAGGACTTGTTCCTGCGGCCTTCCTGCTATATGCCTATGGAAAAGTGAAAACATCCAAATAATATGTATTTCATGCTAAATATGACCTATATTTGGAAAGCATAAGTCAAAAACTATGGGTCACAGATATAAGTCACTGTGAACTTTTTCGATTTAAAGATCCTGCTCAATACATACATTTCTTATCAAATAAATAAATTTTCACTCAAATATAAAGCCGTAAAAATGGACATAATATTATTGAAAAATCATGAAACAAAGCATGTTTTAACCCAAATTTCGCCTCAATAAAAATAGAAATTTTTATTTGTTTACAGATATGGGATATTCATATGCCCTCTATTACTCAAAGCAAAAATTAAGATTGCAGTCAATTTTCTCTTGAAGTTATGGCTACTTTTAGATTTGCGTTTGGGAGTTATGCATGATTATGTGTATTGCACTGCTCCATAGGCCACTGTAATTGTAATTTTGTTCTGGTATACCAAATTTGACGATATTTTTGCTAAGCGAACTTATCTGCAAGAATTACGTAGCCAGAGGTTTCCAGTGGTATATAAATAACTTTTTTGAGAAACTTGAGGGGATGAGGCTGTGGATCACGAAATGGCCTTTTAATCCATTCAAATTCATAGTTTTAACGAAAGTTTGGTGATGACAATTCCGAGCGAAAAATCAATAATTTTTGACGTCGAATATCTGGTAGAAATATATTATCGATTTTACGATAACAAACATTCGTTAGAGGATACAAATAACTGGAAAGAGAATGAAATTGAGCTCATAACAATGGCGACATTGTCCTCTTTTGGTTTGATTGGGTCACGTAATGTTGCACTTAAACATTTAAGATGAACGCAATTAGACTATTTTATATGGATCATAATAGAGGTGTTTCATTGTGGCCTCTGTGTTATTGCACGAATTCAAAATCACAATAACGTCTCATTATTCTCTGTAAGCAGCTCCAAGCCATACTAGGAAGCTAATGCAATGCTCTAATGAAGGCGCCGCTTACTGCTACTGCAGAAATATTGTATTTGAAAGACCATCAATAATAATTTGTTATTTGATATCTTTTATGGTATGTTATGATAGATATGTTGAAGAAAACACAAACCTCACATGTGCCAAACTTAACCATTTCTACGGATAATGAGGAGACATATTTATGTACACTGTTAAAACGCTGCTTAAACTTTTAAACAGCATTTTTACCGATTAGTATCGAGAAACCGTTGTGATTTGAGCTTTAATATAGTTGATATAATGTGCATTCCTTTCGAGAGAGACCATGTAAGAATTTGTTATTCTATGTCTAAGGATTTCTCTCAAACTTATACCAATGCAGCGCCACATCCCCGAATGCTTCATATAATGTTGTAATAGACGACGTTAAGGTGGTACTACACCCCTTGATAAATTTGTGACTATTTTGCATTTTTCTCAAAAAGTAATAACACACTGGTAACAAAAGTTATGTATATTATAGGGGCAATGAATCCAGCTACTACACTGGAATTTCAGTGACTGAAGACAAGCGGTACGTTATTTATGATAAGAAAAGAGGTACCGCTAGAATGTACCTCATTTCTTAACATATATAATGAACCAATTGTCTTGAATCATTGAAATTTCAGTGAAGTAATTGGATTCCTTGCTCCTATAATATACATTACTTTTGTTACCAGTGTGTAGTTATTTTTTGAGAAAAATGCAAAATTAGTCACACAATTTATTATGGGGTGTAGTAGTACCACCTTAAGGGAACACAATTTCCCCTAACGTAAAAATATGATAGTAGAGAGATTGCGATTTGCAAACGTAGTATCGGACGCCCGTGCAAGCTAATCAAAATCCCGTCACATGAGAGTGATTTGAATAGATTGCACGGGCGTTCGATACGTACATTTGGAAATCGTAATTTCTCTAATATTAAAACAAAATATATGTTTTTGTTTTTAAATTAAAAATATAACCACGTTAATTATTATTCTCAGGGACTGAAGTTCGAGTGTCATTTTTATGCTCATTGTTAGTTAGAAGCATGAACTGCGAAAATGCAGTTTACTTCGCCGTCAAGAAGATTATCTATTCCAAACCGAAGACATGGGATTCCCAAAAATGTTCACCATTTTTTGCTCTGGGAATTCCAAAAATGGTAATTATTTTCACAACCCTAAAGAAGACATGGGAATTCCCAAGAAAAAGACACCTTTTTATTTTAGGCTTGGGAATTCCCAAAACTTTTGGGAAAAATTGCCTGTCTTCTTCAGGGATGTTGGGAATTCCAAAATTTTTAATCATTTTATTGTCAAAATGTGAATTCCCATTTTTTTGGATACAATTTTGGTCTGGATATTCCCAAAAATTTATGGTACAAACTTACATATTTTCTTTAGGGGGGTACCATTAATATCTGGAGTAGGCCAATGAATGAACAATGAATAAAGTTGTAGTAGACGCCTAACAGAACGGCATTTGCCATCTCTCCATTAGTACCAATATACCTCAAGTTCTACGCTATACCCTACCAGACATCAAGATAAACAGTCATACACGATGGATTTGAAGTTGCACATTTTATTTGAGATAGCCAATACTTTGTTGTATTATTCTTTATAACATTCCCTGAAAGAAAGCAAGATCAGCCGAGTTTTTATCTATACCCAAAATGTTCAACCGCTTAAAATGTTGAAATGTTTACTGGAATGATATACACATATATCATTTATTCACAGTTCATTTTATTTTTGTGGTTAAATTTAGGTACAGATCAATTAATATACATCAAATTGCATCAACAACATTAGAAACGTGGCTGAACATAAAGTGTATAAAAAGTTTTTTAGACGGACGGTATCAAACACACTTTTTAAAACAACTCTCGTAATTGTTTTATAAAGTAAACAATATTATAGTTATGTCCCACGTGTCTTCAATAATTTCTTATATTGTTGCATTTTATGACATTTGTGTGAACAAATAACAGAAAAGAAGTATAACCATCAATCATACATAGGACCGTTTGTGCAATATAATCTTTTTCTACAAACATGAGGTACCGTTTTCAATGACAGTTTTTGCCGCACAGAAGTGGTCATTTTCTAAACCATTTTTATAAAAAAAAAACCCTTTTACAATTCACCCTTTTCAATATTATTCATTTCACACTGATTACTTTACGTCTTTTAATAGAGGTTGACAACATTATTGAATGGACTACACTGCGCAATGATTACGGTGAAGGACACCGGTTCAAATCCTTTGTTTGGAGCCAATCAATAATTTCACGCACAACCTCTATTTGAAAAATTCATCAGTGCCAAAAACAACTCTTGAATGTGATTAAGCATAATTTTCAACATTCACTGGTTTTTGTTCCGTATATTTTGAAAAAATCGAGCTTTTCTGTCGTCAGCTGATGGTACATGATAATAACCTGGTTGGTGGTGTCCTTTGTACTCCCAGTAGAGAATAATGCATTTTTGACAGTTCACAGTCCTGAACTTGCCGTGATGATGTAGGAGGGTTTGTTTTCTCGAAATATTACGGAACAATAGACTACGTGAGTGTTGGAGCCATGTTTTAAACTTATTCGAGGACTACCACTATTACGTATTAGAGCATGCACTCCTGAATTCGTGAAAACTCATGAGTATGCTTTCATGGCTACATCAGAAAAAAAAATTTCAATGAAATATAATTATATATCTTTCGTTGCATTAGCAAAATTATATTTCATTGAAAATAATGTTAATACAAAATCAATTAAAATACCGTCATATTTTTTTGGCATAATTATAAAACCCGTTTTACAAATACAAGTAGCGTATCATCAGGTATATTTGTTTTTACAAAATACCCCATAAAAGTTGTGGACAGCTATTATTCATTAGGTATATCAATATCTACATATCTGGTTCGAGTATATCTTAAACAATTTGAGATATCTATGTTTAATTTACGTTCATCAGTGCAATAAAAGGATACACAACATACAATAGATAACAAGAATCTTATAAACAGGGATGGTAGTAGACGATTGAGTGGATCAGTTTTCGACGCAGTTTGCTTATAATTAAAGACAGAGATAAAAAGAATTTATCGCGTCTGATGTCACTGTCAATTACGATCCTTGATTGGTTTACACAGGTTAATCAGCGCGTAAAAGGAATACCGATCTATCTGGTGTTGATCGGAGAAAAGGAATAGCAGCAAATGGCGAAAAATTACGTACTTTTACAAGGCAAAAAGCAGCTTTTCTAGGCATTGTGGACATGGTGCCTTCGGTTAAGAAAGTTTCCTACTATAAAGACCTAACTTTTAAGATGGTTTGCATGTCGAAAGGTGCAAAATTAACAATAAGGCGCCCGGTTATAAATCCGCGTTCAGCAAGTCATCATCACGACACTTGTAAACAAACCGTGCTCGAGTTTGATTGACAGATGACGTCAGACGCGATAAATTCTCTTTATCTTTGTCTTTCATTATAGTGTAGCCATCAAAACCACCGGTCTATGCTCCTGGACGCAGTTGATTTCGTTTTGATACCCACCATAGCTTATCCACTGTATATAACGGCGCTTCTGGAAAAGCATTGGGTTATTCCATTTTAAATCCACAATCCAGTATGAATTTCAAAGGGAATGAACACATTAGTAGTTCCATTTGAAACTCCCCCTCCATCTGTGGAAGATTCAAGTTGCATCTTTCTCAGAGGGTGTGTGAAATTCAAATAGAGCTGCCTAATGTGTTCATTCCATTTGAAATTCATACTCCCCTGTGGGAAATATTTCACAAATCTTCCACAGAGGGAGTGTGGATTTTAAATGGAATGGCCCATTTTTATAACTTCAGTAATGATAAAAGAGGACGTTGTTTCATTTTCTTCATCGAGAGATCGAAACGTCTTAGCGTTTTAGCCACACCTCCGTACTTGCATCCCTGATTATAAGCAATCAATTACACTCAAATCTCCAGTCTCGAATCTCACAAAGGCTCAACATTCCATAAATTTTTTCAAAGACCTAAAAATTGTCGTCAAAATATGGCCTCACATTAAGTATCATTATCTTCTATTTTATTATTTATGTGAGCTGACCTCATGAAATATTTGTCATAAATTCATATTGCCTATCGATGAAGAATTTCAAATTAAATTAATGAGTTTCAAACTGGACGTTTGAGGTAATGTTTTTTAAATACCGCAGAAAAATGCTGCAATGAATGATACGCTCCGCGAATGTTTGCGAGTAGACAGTGGCGTGCGCAGGATTTCATGAGTTGAGGCAGATTTCGAGTTCCCCCGACTGACCTAAAAAAAACCCGCACTGTGAGCAAAGTGCACAAGTGCACATGGCAACTTGGTTTGGCACAAACCGCGCGCAGGAGTGTAGCTAGGGTTAATTTGTGGTGTCGTCCGGGCCAAGGATAGATGGCACCCCTTTTTGAAGGGAGAAGCAGCCAGCCTGCTCCCGTAGTGAATTTTCTTGAACAAACTGTGTGCGGAATACGTGAAAATGTGTACAATATTACCAATTTGGTCATAATGCCCAGCGGTTTCATAGTGACTATTTGATGTTGAAATCCAGTTTTGAGGGAGCGCTGAATCGAATGACTTATGTATTAGCAATATAAATCGGCAAATTCGTGCCCCCTTACCCCTAGCAGCTACGCCCTATTGAAGCCCTTCACGGTTGATGTCCACGCGGGGTGTAGGTGCAGAGCCCCTGTCAGGGGCCCCTGTGCAGCACCCTTGGAAGCTCCTGGAATTTAGCTTTTTGAAACCTCAACAGTTGGCAATTTTGAGGAGTAAACATAATATCGTTGACTTCGCACTTTGAATGTTTGATTCAATTTTATTATTTAGATTTGTTACCGATTTCAAACGAAAGATATTTTTCCCATTATTCCCGAACCGATCTTTTTCTCCGACTTTCTCACCAACTGACCAAATCCTCAATTACCCGACTGAAATTTTCCCCAGACTTCCCCCCTTGCGCACACCACTGGACATGCTAGAGTAGCAGGAATGGAAAGTATACACTTGTATTTCATTTGCTGTTGAGGTAAAACTCGTTTGATGCCATTTCTTCCAAGAGATGTAGCTAGATTTGTCGCAAGAAAGTGCATGTACATGTAAGGAAAATTACATGTTCAATTCTACGAGCATACTTTAACCAATTTATATACCCTACATGTATATTGATATAATTACATTTTATATAATTAATTTGGTAGTGACATACTAGTTTACCAAAATATTACAAAATCAGTGTAATGCTTCTTTATGTACCATTCTTGATAAATTTATTTTCTTTAATTGCCAGACTATCAATTACGTTTTAGGTCTGTGTATTAATATAATAGCTCAAACATAACACAGACTTTTTAGAATTGTGCTGTACCAATCACTCTAAAAATGCAATAATTGTCTCTTTAAAAAAAAAGAACTTTACTTAAAACTGAAAAAGAAAGAAATATACCAGTCATGTAATTATGCAACGTTTTACAGCAAACTAACAATCATTCTCCACAAAAATGCCAATGTGATCAACTACATACTCGTACAACATAATTTTTTATCAAAATAATAAGGTTTCTAAGTTGATAATGGAAGCACTTATTTGAAACATACATGGTAGACATAACCATTTTGTACAATGTTTTATACAAACAAAATACATCAAACAATGGTAATTGCATGCAACTTTGATGCAACATTGCTCACAATACGCAGTCTACCGCATGGCGTTTCAGTAACAATGTGGCATCAAACGTTCCTGCAAAGTAAGTAAATTTGTATATTCGCGACTACTTTGTGGGCATTCATTTCAATATATAATTCAATTATCAAATTATGATTTATAATTGTGTCTATTGTTAAAATATTAAAGTGTATGACACACCTGGTTTGATGGACAGATATTTTTCAAATATGTGCTCAGCTCCCAAGACGTATGAAAGAAGTAATATAGGAGAACATATTTTTACGTCATTTAGAATATACCCAAGTTAGTAAATTTGAAATTTTTGCGAACAGTGAAACACGAATTATTTTGATATCTTGTTTAGGATTCGATCTTGAAAGAAACAAGCTAGCTATAAGATGAAGAAAAAGCTTCATGGCCTTGAATGCGCATTATCTGCATAATTATCAACATCCGAGTTCTGAGATAATATACGATTTCGGTTGAATTCAGAATTTTTTATTCTTTGCCAAAAGTTCCAAAATGTTCTACTGGGGAGTAATGTTTAATAAGATATTCAATCAACGTTGCTCTGTTATCATACAAGCGCAATGGATTTCGCGGATTCATATTACATTTAGGTTGGGACAGATGTAAACATTACAAATATGCCAACACTTGGGGTAAATTAATTTTAAAAGATCGTACATTTTGGCTTTAATTAACCGTCCACTAAAACCCCTCATAGGGGCACTCGGTTTACAAACCGAAACATCGAATCCCAGTTTGGTTTGGACAAACTTCATCATTAAGATTAAAACCACATCTTTACCATGTCCATGTAAATGTAACAGATTGCTCTTCTGTTATTTGTGTATTTTCAAAATTCAGAACACGAGGAACATTTTGAATAAAAGAACAAACGGACAGGTAATACTTATCAGAAAGGGACGTTTTAAGTAATTGAAAATACTCACTCGCCAGTAAGCGCACGTGAGCAAGCGAAATTACTGGACAGTGTATGTACAATTACCGGTATCCGTGTATTATTAGCGATTTTAATTTAGTTTATTCTGCATAGTGTATATTATGTAACATGAATTCGAACGTAAAATGGCAGATTGACATAAAAACGTGAAAGAAGAGGTTCAGTCACCATTTAAGGTTTTTTAACATTCTGTTTTACTTCTTCTTCTTCTTCTGGACATTTAAGGAATACATTTTATTTGCATAATATAAGTTCTGAATTAATTGTTTACTTTTAATCGCTTGTTTGCACATTATTACATGCAGCATGATAACATAATTATGGTAACGGTGCTTTCATATAGTTCTTAAATGTTCTGCCTTTTTAATGGATTCAATACGTGGATTTAGGGTTTCTCTACCGGAAGTCAATTTGTGCCGAAATCCCTTCCCACAATGCAATATGCGTATTGCATAACAAAGAATATTGATTAACCTCCGAACTGTATCTATTGTTATGCAAAACGCTTATTGCATTGTGGGAAGGAATTTCGGCACAAATTGTCTTCCGGTACAAGGTTATATCCGGGATATATGCACAAAGGAGAGAAATAATCCAAATTATGAAGAAGAAATTCAAGATTTCATAAATTTCTGTATTTCCCCAAATCCTTTGCAAATGAAACCGGTAAACGTCTTCTCATCATCAATGCGCACTCTTGACATGACGTCATAATTCTAAAGTATGCTCATTGACTATGTGACGACAGAATGTCGGATTCTTTGACAAAGAATTACAGAAATTACCGAACAGGTGGATTAAAGATGTATGGGTTCTGACGGGGATTGCCATGATTACATAATGAGCAGGTTGTTATACCAAATTATCACATTGTTTTAGATCGTACTTGAATCATTTCTGCTCTGCAAGTTACTAGGTTTTGGTTAATATTGATTGTCACACATGTTTTTTTTTTATCATTATGTTTTTTATTTTAATAGATCATGGTTGCTGTGATATTGATAACATTCTAGAATTAACATCTATCATACAATTAACAAGATATTACGTTGAAAAGAATACGTCATATATAGATTGGGTCTGTACACACTTTTTATATGCACATAGTTTCACACTTAAAAACTCTGAAGTAAAGTACACATAACATATTTAACTATGTTTCTATTTTTCTCAGTATTTCTGGATACACTATCAATCTACTCTCACATAAAATACCGTCCCTGATAAAAATAGTAATATACATATATATATATTTATAAAATAACATCTATCACAAATATCTCCTCACATTAATATACACAGCAAAATTTGAGCACGCAAATCTGAGACTTTATTTTGTTAATTGGTTGTTAATAATCAATTATAAATCAGCAAATAAAAAATGTTAATTTTCATAAATCGTACAAATTGTGTTCGGACTGAAATATATACATCGATGGTATGATTATGATGATATTGTTTTGTCTCGAAGACTGGCCAATGATGTACTTCGTTTCTTTTTGGTACAGCAACATTCATCAAATACGGCACAGTTAATTGGATGAACTGAAAATGGACACATTCCTTCTCAATTTTTGAGTGACAAATATAGTTACTTGTCTTGGTTTATTACTTTAAAAGTTTGGCGGAAATAAATAACAAATATTTTCCGCCAATCGCAATCCAATCTACATCGTTTAAATTGTATGTTTTATGGAGCAAACAATTATTATTCGTATAATGTTTTTGTTTAATGTTTGGTCTAGACAATTTTGTCACATTTCAAAGTTAATAGGTTCCATTTCTGTAACTTTCTATAGCCGTGTTCAGATGGGTATTTACGGTGTCGACCACGAAAGTTTTACATGACATATTCACCCAAATCATACGAGTTCTCTGGGTTCTACTTGGAGTGTTCACCAAACAAAGACATAGACCACATTAGATGCTGAACTGTCGAGTACTCAATGATCTTGCGCGATTTAAACATTGTTGAAGTTTTCACATATAATTGGCCATGCCACCGATAGGTTGAATGTTGACCTAGGTCAGTGCCGAATACTGAAGTGAAATCGTGTTATTGAAGTCAACTTTACTTCTTCGTGTAGCTAAAGAATTTCCAAAGATAATCGTTTGTCAAATAAATTTTAGCATAATGATGAATAGCATGTTATTACGATTTAAAATTGACAAAAAATTTATTTCAAATATGACTAGATATGGTGCGGTCTAAAAAGAACACGAAGTCCAGCCGTGACCTTGAAATGACATCTGATGACCTTAGACAAAATTTTCTTTGCGTGAAGAATGCATGCGCCAAGGTTAATAACAATCCATCTAATAACAAAATTTGAGCTTGTTTGACCTCTGGTGAACTTGAAATGACATTCCTCATAATTTTAAAACATACCAATATCCCATATATTAACTTTCATTCCATTGTGGGTAAAAATCACATTTTTTGCCAAAATTACTCATGCGTGACGTTGAGTCCCAAAGGAGCCATGTCAAATGTAATGTCTTGGGCAGTGAAGCTTTTGCCCACTTTGATTGGTTAAAGTATTGAAGGAGATAGAGCAAATTATAATCAGGTTGCGAGAAGAGAATAATAAGAAGAAGCAACTACTGAAAAACAAAAAGTTGAATACTAGCCAAAATATTCTAACACTCACGGTAGACTTCCTACTTTTAAATGTCCACGTTGTTTGACATTTTCAGCACCAAATATTACTTCCGTTGTTTCAGTAATTTATCTAACATAAAGCAAAAAAAATAAATTGAAAAAAAAGAAAGAAAGAAATAACAAGGTCATAGCTAGTCTAAATTTGGCAAATATTAATACATAAAAATGTGCGGTGAAGTTTTAATTTGGTACATATCGAGGGTTCAGAACCAGAAAGCCGTAACTCACTATGACCAGCTCTCACAAAATGAGCATAAAGTTGTCTTCTTGATATGGGTTTAAAAAAAATCAATATTACCTTCACAATGTCTTGTTTTCTATTGAATTTTGTAATGCTTAATGCTGTATTTTCTATAGTGCCCTGGCGACATTTTGCTCATTTTGTAGGAGCAGGTGATTGTGAGTTGAGGTTTTCTGGCTCTCAACCCCCGATATAGTGGTGGTATTTGAACAAGTGTAAAAACATTTTATTTTACAATTTATAGTATTGTCCATTCATAATGTTCTGTTGTTCAATACATTCATTTTAGGTTATCCCTCATAGGCACACACACAACATCGACAACAATTGAACATAATTATACTATAACATTATTAATTATTAATTTACATACGAAAAAAATCCTCATTAACATACAGCAATAACATCGATTACATTTCAAATTATGATCTATCGATCAATTCACTCAGGTATATAAAATGTCTGGTTTAAAGCCACGCGATATCAACATGTACAATATTTCATTTCAACTCAAACTCCATTCAATCTTTTTTTCGATTCAATCTTAATCATTCTTGCAAGTTTTCTTCAAATTCAAATAGGAGTTATAATTTGTGTATACTGTTTAAAAATGAGATAAATCGTAGATGAAATCTGTTTATAGCAGAAGAATAATCCATACGTACCCTTAAAAATGCGTTCCCTTAACTGTTCTTGGGCACAGAGGTGTTGTACCACCTGATGCTCAAGTTGAACAGGAGCTTCTTTTTAAATTATAGAACTACGGGTACCCAATGAGTAATAGAGCATTACTATACAATTCTAAGGCGTACTACATTAGCTTTGCGTGGATACTATTTGAGAGTATGGCTACTTTGTAATAACGCGTTTCATGTTGATTGAGTGTTAACCCGTTTATTTCATTTACAGGTTACAAGGAAACCCGGTGTGGTTGAATTATAAAATTATAATAAGCCCCTCCCCCTTTTAACATGTTTAATAGATTTTTTGAACATGCTTTAGGAAAACATCATATATATAAATAAATTTATTAGAGAATAAGGATCACTTTCAGATCTTTTTGTGGTGCTCTAGGGGGTTTATCCCTGAGAACCACACAATTGAAAAAAGACCTACTCCTTTCCTCAAACACTGTTGGAAAGACCATAACCAAAACATTGATTTTATCGAAATGTATTACGAATAATTATATTACCTTTCATATTATGTCGTATAGAATATGATACAGTGTGCCTTGAATGATACCGTTTTGATATATCCATTACTCACTCTAGCATATCAAGTTCAACCAACGCACACAAGTACACCACGCACGCACCTGCAAGTACACCCCCACTCCCGCAATAACACACCCCTCACGGAGCTGCAGAGCCGGACACACACATCCCAAACAAACCTTTCTTTCTTTCTCACCATTTCTATCAATAAGCTCAGCAGGTGTCTGATTGCTGTGCTTGTTACCATAAAGTGTACCGTATTCGCTTTTACCTACGATCATTTCGCTCACTCACAAACACCCCCTACTACTTGTAAACACCCACATACCCCACATACACCCACATACCCACCCCTGACCCACCCCCAACACACGCCACGATATACACTTGTAACAACGCCCCGTTTGTCAAACACACATACGAACGTACTGTTAAATATGTGCAGAAAGGTGAGATATATACCTTATTCGCTCGCACTTCCCAGCTCCACGCATTTATATCCACATTCGCCGTACAGTCGCCCATTACGCATGGATAAACACAAGCTCAGAAACCCGCAAACACTCAGCATCCTCACGCACCCTTCATGTTTTTACACACACCATAACATCACGCACACACCCCATTTTGGAAATACAACACAGGACCATCCACCCTACACTCCACACGCATATTATGTATAGGCCTGCATACGCACACACCTCCACTCACTCCCATAAGCACGTAATACATTGCTTTATCATTTCTTCTATGATATGATAACACACATATACAGTAAGCCAAAAAATTAAGGTACCAGTTACGTTTACCCCCTGTATATCCTAAACAAAGAAAGAAATGACATAATTGGAACCAGCAGCCAATAGCTGCATCTTTTAGCTCAATTTAAGACCTCATTCGTTGAAATTGTTCAAGAAACAAAGACACGGCGATCCCAAAACCCAAGGAAGATACAAATGTAAAAGTTGCAGTTTGCTGCATTAAATGCCCTATTGATTTGTACACAAAGCGTTCGTGAACATGAGAACTAGTGCTGCGCTTCCATTGACTAGCACGTATAACTAGCGTCATGCTTTCATTGATTAGAACACAAAAGTGCAATTTTTTAATTCGTCTTTTCGGTAGGTTTTAGATCACCGTTTCTCTAATTCTCAACCAATTTCAACAAATAAGGTCTTGAATCAGAGCTAAAGAGTTGCGGTATTACCTACTTGTTTAATTTTGACATATTTGTCTTTATTTAGGATATACAGAGGTGAACATAACTGGTACCTTAATTTGTTGGCTTACTGTATATACATATATTACACACCCACCCCACACCCTTTGTGATTCTTCCAATATATACACGCACTGTATTCCTGTAAAATACTCTCGAACTTCATATCACCTCTTAAACATCTGCAACTTTCTGGATTACTTCAGGAGTTCATTCAGCTCACATGCTTCTCAGCTTCTGTCCTTCCTTTGACCGCTTTACCTCTCTTTTGTCATTTTCTCCTTCTCTGAATCTTTTCCATCTCAAACATATGTGCAAATATCTCGTACGTTTATTTTGCTCATTCGCCTTCGACAGCATGCTCAGACACTATTTCAACGCACACACATTCCGCATACACCACCCACATCTACACACACCGGTACGACCACCCCGACATGTCTTAAAAGACATGGCACGTTCAGAATTATTTTGCTAGCTTCATACAATCGCAACTCATTACGAATTTTATAGCGTTTGTCCATGCTTGCACGCATTCATTTTTGTATTCAAACAATCTCATAACACATTCTCCTACGGGATCCAAGAGTCACACCATGTCATTTTGGACGATACCAATAAATTTCTTTGCATTTTCTGGTTGAGACTGGTCTGTAAATGTTGTTTTATAAGGCGTGTGGAGTCTTCTCTTTTTGTTTCTAGCCTAATAAAGAACCTATCATTATTCAAATTTGTCTAAAGGCTTCAAATAATTGAATAATAACCTGTGTAATAAGTACTCATCATTAGCTTATTATCAATCAATAATTGTTGTTCCTTTGTGTGCATACATCGAAGAAAATGTTGTTTTTATTCGCCACCTACTGGTGGTGTGTCATCTATTGATTTCGGTGGCATAGGTTTGTCTGGTGAATGTTGTAGCATCAAAGTCAGAGATGTAGCGGCAGTAGCACACACAAATAAAATCAGTAGTACACGGTCTGTTACCTTGGCAACCGTGGCCCAGTCCGATTTTTGTTGTGATTGTTTTTCATTTCGTTTTTGTCCACTCTTGAGATGCTTCAGTATTGCTTCTACCGCTCTTTCCAGTCGAGCTAGTCTTCTCTCGCTTGCTCCTTCAAACTCTGCCATTCTATCCTGTCTTTCATCTATTAACACGTCATTTTCACCGTACGGTGTACCACTAGCACTGAATCGGACATTTCTACCGGCAGTGTTGGTCAATATACTGTCTCTTTGTGACGGGTACGGTGGAGATAAACCAGACATGCCGGACATGCCGGACATACCACCCATGCTATGGTTATTATGACCCACTGATTTATAGCGGAGTTCAAGTTGTTCGGAGTTGCCGTGCTGGTCACGGCGAGGCCGTTTGTTTATAAAAGGGCAAGGCCCTCGTTGGACGCAACATATAATGGCTAAGTAATCAAAGACCAAGATACGCAGCCATCTGGGAACAGGACGACCGTCCCTGCCTCCGCACGCGTTTATATTTAACACGACGACATTCATTGCAGTGGATATTGAAATGAGAAGCATTGTTGAACCGAAGTATTGACCTGCGATACAAAAGAATAGAAAACATTATTAGTGACTTCTGAGGAAAAACAAGGTAAAACGCACTCCGAAATAGGATATATTTTACAATATCATTGACCGATTGGAACAAACCAAATGTCGACACCTGGTCCATCGATTCAAGGTCACCCCTACTAAAAGATGGCGAGGCAGTCACAATTCCTATAACGGCATATATCTTGTTATTGCAAGTGGTTTCAAAACATTGAATTGTTGCTGTCTGAATTACTAGCCACATTTTATGTACACCCAGCCATTATATGTGCTAGAACACACTCACTAGTCACAATTACGGAATTGTGTACATCATTCAATGTTTAGGAACATGCGAAAATATCATCCAGTATTCACCAAGCGATAAACAAAATAATAACACGGATTCTGTATTCCAGATGACAGAATAACCGACGTACCGCTTGCATATTACCATGTGATACAACTTTTATTGGGTGCGAAGATCTTGAAATTATTGACTTTTATTTTGACAGGTACTTGAAATTATTGACTTTTATTATGGAATGGCTTATCTATCCGATTATTTCATTGTTTTGTAGAAAAAGAAACACGCAGCCTGGGTGGAGTGGGATAGGATCGGTGGATTGGGACACGCGACCTGGGTGTGCACAGTGGAGTGGGATGGGATCGGTGGATTAGGGTAGTTCGCGTGGTGAGTGTTTGAATAGGTTTTTAAGGCACTGTCAGTGATAACTGCGAATGCATAAATATATTTGAAAACTGCATTGTTAGCAAGATATGAAGCTCCATTCATTACGTGTTGCTGTAAATGTTCAGATGGACACACTTATCTAACATCGACAATAAATGCCATATTACCACGTGTTAGGACGATGTGGGTCTCGTCACCAGCAGGGTATTGTAGCACATGTACACTTCTCACAAAGAAGAAAAAATCTTGTTATTGATGATTTGGTAAATTAATTACTGATGGTGCCATTAATAAATACATTTCGTGTCTTTTAAATATTTAATAATGTTTTTTGTTAATTCTTTGTAGTGCGTTTCCTCTTGTGCCGTAAAATGTTGTGCTAAATTAAGTACGTATTTAATAGCCTTTTTCTAAGTTTTCTATGCCTTCGTTATTTTGCGTAAACTTTACCTTAGATTTTCACTTGACTTATTATCATGATAGTTTGAATTTGGTAAGATTATTGTTAGGAAAGTGACATATCTTAAGCGAATATGAAGGACGAAAAGAAGAATATCTCTTTTAAGAAAAAAATCCAAGCACTTCAAAACAAGTTTTAATTTCTGCGGGCACAGTAATAATAATGAAAAATGCTCAAGGTTCAAGATAGCCCACATAAAATAATCCTTAGGGTCAATTTACTATGAAGCTACATTTTTAACGGCACAACTGACCTTATTCACACCTGCCCGCCACCAGTAATCTATGTTAAAAGGCCCCATTTGGTTCTTGCTTCACACTTTAGTACATCTATATTCTGCAGCATGCGGGTCGTCACCTACACACTTTAATAAGTCTAATAGTTGCTATAGTAAATGTGCAGTCAAAGTTGACCAATGACATAGATTGTTTCTTGTTGCTTTGGAGTGAATGATTCCGTTTATTGGCCGAAATTCAGCGCTCTTCGTGACGTATTGATATCAATTATAAATTTAATTTTTTCACTTTATCGCTTATGAAACCTTCCTATTGTCAGTGATGTGCAAAGCGTGTGATCGCAAATATTTCAATTAGACATTTAATGGCACTATCTGCTAGGTTTCCCCTTCTGGGTTTTAGAGTCAGTGCTAAGATTAAGGTTTATAAGGCTAAGATAAAGAGTATGTAAGGCTAAAAGTTATGTTAACATTTGTGTTTGATTTAATGCGATTTAATGTTCTTTGCTAATATGAATTGCAAATAATATATAGGTCGCCCCCTTTCTTTGTAAATAGAAAATGTCGCATATTTAAGAGCAAAAACAAAAACCACACAAAATTAATAGCCTAGAAAAAAGGCACCCAATGCATACCCACAATTGCCCACATACTTGTTGGTGGTGGTAAAAAAAGCTACAATACTATTTTATAACAACATAATAATAATTGTGTTTTGATTCACTTCATTTCGAAAATAGAGAGAAAATTAAATATCTGTGACAGAGAATTTTGCATAGTTATGGTTTGATTATTTCATCCAGAAGAATAAGTGCCTGGGAAAAAACAACACACGCATACCACTGGTCAAAGAACGTTGACATCACTATGCTCAAAGGCACAGTGCTGTCCGTACTAGTGTTTATCCAAGCCGATGACCAGCATGTTGTTTATGACAGTGCGTATTATTTATACTTTTCGCGCTTGTATAACTCGCATATGACGTGTCAAAAATCGTTATTTTGATAAAATATCTTTATCAATTGAAAATCAAGCACAAAAATATCTGGGTTATTTCAAAAGCATGATTGAGCGGATATGTATTATTTACAGTTATTTGACTTATTTATTAGAATTATTAACTAAGTTAGTTCTGTGATTAGTTCCTGTATTATGATTTTGAGAACATTTTGTCTTCAAACTCGGTTGATATAATGACATAATTACCTAAGGTGTCCAAAAGGATTCACCCGATACAATGCCTGATACAGTATATTCGTGTAAATCCGATATACGATGTTAGGATCCATTTAATTGCACAATGTTACATCACATTTTAGCTACGGAAGTATTGCGTACGAGGGTGTAAACACGTTACGTGTGATTATTGAACCATCTCTGAATGTCATTTTAATTTCTTATTTTGCCCATCAATTACGTGATACGCCCATGACATTGTCAAAACGTGTTTTAAAAGTTCAAAATTGATTACCGTGTTGCTTTCAGGGGTACTACAAATATAGAGAGTTCGGATTCCAATTGACCCTTTTCACGGGTAGTTGGAAACTGCACAATCATTCCAATCTTCAGTTCTCTGGCCTGGAACAGTCTACATATGGATGAGTTGACCTCAATGTTTATCAACAAAGGCAAGGAAGTGGTATATCGATATGCTTGAGGAACTGCATACAACCACAACAATGTTCAATAGCCTTATTGTATTGTAATGTGGCTGGAGTTTTAAAAGCACGGGTCCTGAATAAAATATGATGCTCGCGCATACTGCCAGGCAAAAGCAATGGACATTGTGATGATGCGCGCGCATGCTGCCAGACAATGACGTCAGAAGTCACCTCATTTAATAGAAAACAAAGGAGAGATCAGAGGCGCGCGGCTAGGGAGATTAGACATTATGCCGATTGTGGACGCTTCAACAATGAGGCAGAGTAGTTTTGAGCTGAACCCTGAACTTGAGCTGAACCCTGCGTCCAGAATCGGAAAGCGTCCAAACTCGGCAGAATGGGGGAAGGGGTATGGTCCCATGACTCACCCAATGAGCTAGTAGTTTGTATGGGTCTCCAATATCTGTTCCACTAGACAAATTGTTCACCATCACTACCTTCCATTTTTATTGTAAAAATCTGCCTTTACTTTAAAACCAAAAGTGCTGTTTTATTTCACTCTATCACTATCTGTGCAGCTTGTTAATTTTAAAGGCAAAATGTTCAAATTAATGCAATGCCAAATTGAATACTGTGTATTAATTGAAGAAGCAAATGCGAGTAAATGTTGCTAAATAAAATCAAACAAATCACAAAATTGGTCGGGATCTTCTCTTTTCAGGAGGACAATATAAAGGTCATATTTTACACAAAGGAAGCACTTGGGGATTTGTTGACATATTTTGAGCCGCAGGCACACCCGTAGAAGCTTGACATATTTTGTTTTACCGTTTGCCAATGCTGAGATCACACACATTCCAACCTCCAAATACACAGCTCCAGCACTCTATATGCATATTATTATCTACATCTCTGATGACCTTACGAGCTTTGAGTATTCAAGTCAATACCTCCAAACAAGAGGTCATGTTTCTCGATTATAATATATGAGTATGGCTGTACGACGGCGCGGAAAGTGCGAGTGTTTTAACTTCAGTTTAATATGAGAAAACGCATTTGGTAATATCACCACGTACGGCATTGTTTGGTCTTGGTTGAAATAGTGTGACAGAATGGAAATGAAGATGTCAGT
The DNA here is from genome assembly GCF_039555335.1 of Amphiura filiformis. Classification (NCBI taxonomy): domain Eukaryota; kingdom Metazoa; phylum Echinodermata; class Ophiuroidea; order Amphilepidida; family Amphiuridae; genus Amphiura; species Amphiura filiformis. Next base: position 44,678,856 of record NC_092646.1, read on the forward strand.
CAAGTAGTTTAGTGTACTTGTTAGCAGAATAAACACAGCATAAACACCTAAGAATAGATATTTAACTTGACAGGTGTCCGGTGACTTTGTCGTGGTGGTGGTCGTTGTTGTTGTTGTTGTTGTTGTTGTTGTTGTTGTTGGCGGTGGTGCTGGCAGTGTTTGTGTTGTTGTTGTTTTGCGGTTGTTGTTGTTGTGCAGGTGGTGGTGGTAACAGCATAGAAATTAAGCTTAATTGGACATTTTACTCTGTTGTGATTGTTATTGTTGCTTTTGTCATGATTGCCTTATACCGTTGTCGCTGTTATTGCTACATTTAAACAAGTAGGTGTGCAAGTCAAAACTCTGCCCCTTAGCGTTTGCTAGGTAAAATGACAATAGGCCATTCTGCCGAGGTGAAATAAGACCTGCGAGAATCAGCAGAGCTTAGAATTCAACTGCTCTCGTTAATTATTCACCGTGACTTTAAGGAAGTGAACAGTGTCACGAATCGTAACACAAAAACGTGCTTTACTTCCTAAATTCCACGGAATGGACACACTGAGTTGTATTAGGACGTTTCACTAATGTGTCATCTTTTCTCTGTAGAATCACGAGGTAATTCGTCAAGCATAATTGCTGTTTTAATTCGAGAATTACTTTTATTGAACTTTAATGTATTGTAAGACTTTACGCTCATAAATACGGCGGGACCGTGATTAGAAAGTTTGTTTTGTTAGCCATTCAAGGCTTGTGCAAAGACTGTTTGAATAACCAACTTATTAAAGGTACCGTAGAGTGCACGTTACTATTTGTACGATTAGTCAGAGACATTTGTCAGAGCCATTACAAAGGAATAGTTAGTATGTTGGTTTGCATCGCTATTGGCTTTCGCAGCAGTAATTGACAATCCGATCATTTTAAGTTAAAAAGTTTCCCCCGTATGTTATTGGATAGTTCCTGTGTTTCTAACTAAATATAGAAAAAAAAATAATCAGAAAAATACCCAAATACAAAAGAAAGAAAACCCGCCCCAAAAAACAAGCAGGCAAAAAACAAGAAATGTGTCTTTCACAATACAAATAGACATACCTTAGCGTAGAAATGATTCATCTGAAAAGGCTATTTCCCACTGCAAAATTATCACATTTTTGTGATCTTCACGCAGCACCAACATGGCACAGATTACATCACTATGACGTCATAAACATCAGGTGACCTTCGAATTTGTCGGTTGCCATATATGTACAAATATAGCATTTTTGCATATCCTTGAAGGAAATATTTACAGCCAGTATTTGTAGTATCTATAAAGCGCATACTATCAATATAATGGATTATGTGGTTGCAATGGTTGCCATACTCACCCTTTTATTGTGAAGCATACCCCTGCCATCATGGAGAGGTTTAGGGATTCAATCATGTTTCACCGTTGTTCATCACCGTTCATTAAGAACGATGCGTCCGCGCCGTCTGCGTGGTTTACTTCACGAGGGCAGCTTTAGCAACGCGAGTTGTTAAACGGTGATGAATAACGGTGAAACATGATTGAATCCCTTTCAACAACGAAAACAAGCTAAAAGACCGTATAATTCAAAGCATTATTTCATGAGGAATGTCAGTTAATTATTGCCACTCAGCCTTACTAAAAGATCGGTGATTTCAGCAAGAAACTACAGAATAAAGCGGCAATGTTTTGCCGCTACCTCCAAAAAATACGGAATTTAACTTGTAAGTGTATGCGCACACAAGTTCCAGGCATGACGAATTTTCGCACTTAACGCGTAACGCATATTCGCGCTTGCGTTCGCGTATACGCTATTGTACAAGTGTGGATTCATCACGGATTAAGAGTACAATAGTTGTTGAAAGTATGACTAACGATGCTTGTTTTAATGACCACAACCGGTGTGACAACAATTACGAGCCCTCGGTAACTTCTCTTTTTGCGTTTTTAGTATAATAGACCCTTGTAATAAACCGATCGGAACAGTAATAACAATTGAAGTGACATACTTTTTGCAGGATATTTCAAGATGGCAGAGGGACAGGTCATTAGATCGATTCCACAACAATTCGTACCTACCACTTGTTTTATTGTATTATCATAGAAAACTCCCATGGAAACCCACTAGAGGACACATTTTAATCAAATGAGGATGTTTTTGTCATGAGAAACGTCAAATAGCATAGCCTCTATTTGAGGGAACCAAAAGCGGATGGTTACCCCTTTTAATACGAGAAGATCCAATTATTTATTTGTATTTTTATTTTCCATTATATGTGTAGAGCAAAACGAGATCCGATCAAGTAAAACAAGACAATGTCGTGAAAAGTTAATGTTCAGATTTTGCATAACAATAACGAACTTGTCATCAGCTTAATGTGATTTTAGGCCAAAAGAGACAAACAAGTTTGAATCTAGTAGCCCAAGCACATTTCAATTCGGGGACTAGCCTTATACTATAAAAATGTGACATATTATTGGAAAACATGGGTATAGATATGTTAACAATAAAGCAATAAATTAATTGCAAAAAGTGAATGACAACCTTGGGTGAAATTGTCCTCATTTGGTTTGATTGAGTCACGTAATGTTGCGCTTAAACATCAAAGATGAATGCAATTAGACTGTTTTATATGGATCATAATAGAGGTGTTTCATTGTGGTCTGTATGTTATTGCACGAATCCCAAATCACAATACCGTTATACTATTTTCTGTAGAGAGCTCGAAGCAATATTTGGAAGTTTATGTGATGTTCTAATGAAGATACCGTCTTACTGCTACTGTAGAAAATTTGTAGTTGATAGACCATCGATAATAGTTTGTTATTTCATATCTTTTTGTTATAGATATGCACATGGAAACAAAAACTCACACATACATGTGCCGCAATTACCCATTTAGTCGAAAATGGGGACTCATCTATGTAAGGATTAGGTTAACATTTTTACTGGCCTTCTAGTCTTACAAACGTTCTCGCGCAGCGCGCGAAACAAATGTGATTTGAGCTTTGAAATGTGTGTGGGGTGTATGTGGTGGTGTGTGTGGGGGGTGTTCATTAGTCACATTACTTCTCCTTTCTCTTTTAATTTTAAAATTTTATAGTAAAAAAATCACATTCTCATGGAGCTTTTGAGTGTCATGTGTTCGTTCAAAGCATGGCATTAGAGAGTATCCACTCTACTGTGAGACCCTACAAGGAACGAACAATAAATGAAGTTGACATAGAGAAGTCAAAGTAAATTTGGAACGGTATTTCGTAAAAGCTCTCCATTGTTACAAATATAATCTTGATACCTGCAATGCTGTACCCTACCAGTCATCACGACTTTGAAAAGATAAACAGTCATACACGATAGGTGTGAAGGTGCACAGTTTATTTGAGATAGTAATTACTTGGTTGTATTATTCTTCATAACATTCCCTGAAAAAAAGCAATATTAGCCGAGTTTTTATCTATACCCAAAATATTCAACCACTGTTCCACGTTTACTGAAGAAATGTACCGATCTGTTCTACAGTTCTCTGTATACTTAATAGTTAACTTATTGTATGATTAAATACAGAGTAAAGAGATACTTCAGATGCTTTAGTGCATTAGAAACGTGTTTGAACATACAAGGTATAGAGAGTTTTTGGAAGGACGGTATCAAACACACCTTTTGAAACAGACTCTCATGATTTTTGTTTGTGAAGTAAACGATGTCATAATCTAAACACGCTGTTCAAGTCCTCTAGTATAATACTCTTATCTTGTTGCATTGCATTTTAGGATATTTGTGCGAACTACTAACTCATACTCTTCAGTCAGGAAACAAATCTAACCATGAATCATACATAGGACCGCTCGTTCGATAATATCTTTCGCTACAAACATGTGGCATCATTTCAAATGATATTTTTTGGTTCCCAGAAATGCCCATCTATTTTATGTAAAAACCCTTTTGCAATTTATCCTTTTCAATATTTGTCAATTTCATACTGATGACTTTGCAACTTTTAATTTACAAACTCATCAGTGTCAAAAAACATCTCTTGAAAATGATTGCACACTGTTTTAACAGTCATCAACACTCTTGGTGGACCGTGTATTACGGAAAACCCTTCTCTGTCATCAGCGGATGGTACATGGATGTTGGCTGGTTGATCAACCAGCAAATCTGGTTGGTGGTGTAATGGGTGTTCAAGATGGAGTTGGTACATTGTACCACCGTGATGATGGAGTAGGGGTTTGTTTCGAAATACTATGGAACAACACCGTGAGTGTTGACGCCATGTTTTAACCCCCTGAGCACTACCTGCTGATCTAACATTGCCTGTGATTGGTCAATTACATGATATTTTCATTTCAATCACCAATCAGAATGGAGCTTTGCAAATAAATCACCCCAATTTTTTTGCGTAGTGAAATTATTCTAACAATGTTGCTGATTTGTCCAATTGATAAATAATACTTCTTTTTGACCAATTGGCAGGTAGTTCTCATGGGGGTGTCTAGGTCTAACGGTACCGTATATTCAAGCATTCATTACCAAATTCTTGACAACTCACGAGTATGCTTTCATGGGTACATAAAGAATTGTGTTGAATGAAATATAATTTTCTTTTATCGCATATAAAGCAAAATTATAATTCACTGAATACAATCCAGATTCAAAATTCAATCGAATACTCAAGTTGTATTTTTTTGCATAATTATAAAAACCATTTTTACAAATACAATTAGTGTATCTTCAAGAATATTTATTTTTACAAAATGCCCCATAAAACGTGGATAGCCATTTATCAATATCTACATATCTGGTTAGTACATCATAAAACATTTTTAGATATCTACATGTTTAAATCGCGTTCACCACTGGAACTAAATACAGTAAAGGTTAGAGGATACAAAACATACAATAGATAACAAGAATCTTATAAACAGGGATAAAAACTGAAGAGATTTAGCGGATCCATGTTCGCTGCTGTTTCTAAAAGGCCCAAATCAAATTGTTTGAGTCAATCTGCAAGTCAGATTGACGGACATTTTTGAAGCGCCGTGACTTTCAAGCTCAAGTCCCAACTAACTTGTATTTTAACCCATTCGGTTATTGATTGTATTATATTTCTTGCGGGAGATTGTACGCTTTAGGGAAGCATCATTTGATTTTCCAGGCGAAACAAATTGTCCCGACTACAACTTGCAGTAACTCTTGATGCCCCTTTCAAAGACAGCAACACCGCCACCCTGCGCTCTTGGATGAAGTTGATTTGGTTTTGATATCCAGCCTAGAAATAATAATGGCGCTTCTGAAAAGTGCTACATAACATCGGTAATAGTAAATAAAAGTGAATCTTGTTTAAATATTTCGTCGTGGAATAAAAAAAAAAGGGATTCTTTTTGGCCCCGAACCGCTCCTTGTTTTTATCCCTGATATAAGCAATTAGTCTCAAATCTCCAGTCCCAAAATCTCACAAATATTAGGCTAAACATTTCAGATTCTATAAAATCCCTCTCGTTTAGGTCTCGCTAAAAATATGGCTTCACATCATAAATTTAATGATGTTCTTTTTTATCATTGATGTGAGCTACTGAGCTGACATCTTAAAGTTATTTATTTTTTACAATGAATTATTTGCCTTTCATTGACTGATATTAATAATGTCAATGTCGGGTGTGGTTTGAGATACCGTAGGAAAAATGCTGCAATGAATCTGCGTGTTTACACTGAGCACTCTGTATTTTTACTCGGTATTACCCGGTAACCCACAATCCGATTCAGGCAACAACCACCACGTTTCTACAGGCGCTTAAAATAAGGGTTGCGGTGTGTACCGGAAGTACTGAAAGTATTTTCCTGACCCCAATCTGCTTTTAAGGTCACGATGTGATACATGAAATCAACATAAAAGATGTTCAACACCCAGCAACCGTTAACTGGTGTGTTTCCAATGGCAGATATAACGGGTGTCACACCACATCGTCTACCTCATGAGGTGGATCACGGTTGCCGGGTGTCCACACCGCATCACTGTGAACCGATCTGTTTCCACTGGGTACATTAACCGGTAACACTCTAAACTAAACCACATTACCCGCCAACCGTTCCCCAGTAGAAACACGCAGAATGATACGCTCCACGAATGTCTGTCAGTAGAATTTAGAAAATACACTAATATGCAAAGCATATACTTGTATTTATTATTAATGAGCCATAGCTGTTGAGCTAGATATATATAATTTGCCGCAAGGAAGTGGGTTTTTATTTTATATTTGAGATGCATGATATGGTACATGTAAGGAAAATCGTGATTACATGTTTTTATTCTACGAACTTGTTTGAACTTAATATATCCTATTTTGATATAATTATATTGGTATCAAATCATTAATTTGATCAATAATTTTTTTAGTACTCTAAATGCAATATTACCAAAATATTACAATATTTATGATCTAATGATGTAATGAGTCGTTTTACTTAAACATTTGATGTGTTGATATTCTTTAATTGACGGGCTGGTAAACAATATCCTTTCTATCTATATGCCTGTGTATAGGAAGCTAGCGATTATGATATCTCACACAAAACTCAGACTTTCCACAATCGTGTTGATACATACACTATAAAAATGCAATCATTTTCTGTTCAAAAAAAGATTCCTAAAAACTGACAAAGTAAGAAATATTTCAGTCGCGTATACAACGTTTTAAAGCAAGCTAATGATCAACTACGTACAGCACAATATTTTATCAAAATGATAAGTTTTCTAAGCTAACAACGTCATGTGATAATGGAAGCACTTATTTGAAACATACATGGTAGACATAACCATTTTGTACAATGTTTTATACAAACAAAAATACATCAAACAATGGTACTTGCATGCAACTTTGATAAAACTTTGCTTCACAATGCACGATTTACCGCACGGTTTCTGTATTCACAATGTTGCATCAAACATTCCTGAAAGTTAAATTTCTGGTATTGTACCATTTGTATATCCGCGACTACTTTGTGGACATTAACTTTAATGCATAATTTTATTAGCAGATTATGAATAATACAAGCAGTTTTGTCAAGCTGATCATCTGTTTATTTTTTAATTGTTAAATGATCATAATGTATAATACACCGGCTTGGGGAGAAATGTGTGACAAGAACTAGAAGATGTCTCTTAATCATGTCCGTATCATCTTCACAATTGCTCAATATCTGCATAATTATCCAAACTCGCTTTTTGCATTAATTAATTAAAGCAAAAGGTTCAAGCTTTTTTAAGATGACCCGAAAATATATAAAGTATATTCACCAACAAAGATTATCCGACGGGTGTGAAATAGAAGGGAGCTTAAGGTAAGTCAACGCCTTCTACTGTAAGTCTGTCATCTATCTTTGTTAATTTATAATTCAAGCTGATTTTTTAGCAAACAGTTCAAACAGAACATTTTGACAGAACATAATGACGTATTTTAATAATGGAACAAACAGATGGTCATAAAGTACACTAATAATTATCAGAAAGGAACGTTTCTAAGTAATTGAAAATGCTCACTCGTCAGTAAGCCAAAATTGACGGTTTAAACATATGTGCCATTACCGGTATCGATGTATTATTAGCGATTTGAATTTAGTTTATTCCATTTATACAGTTTTTAGCTTGTGATTATGTTGAGTTAGGGACGTAAAATTATCGCAGATTGGCATAAAACGTGGTTACTATTTTAAGGATTTTTAACATACTGTTACTGTTATGTTTGTTTGTTGAGATGTTTATCTTGTATTTTGCTAAATTTCTGTAAGTTCTAAATTAATTGTTTAGTTTTAACTGGCTGTTTGCAGATTTGTACATGCAGCAATACGATAATATATGGTAATGATGATAAAGATATAGTCCCTTAACTTTTATGCGTTTTAATATATGCAATTAGATGTTATTTACAAAATGAGAAAAATAATAAGATATGATGAAGGAGGCATGTAAAAGTTAACCAATTTGTGAATATCCCGAAATCTTTTTGCAATATAAATCGGAAAATCATCATCACGTCATCAATGTACACTCTTGACAAACGTCCAACATTTGATGATGTGATGGAAGTAGTTTCATGTTTTTCGGGAACATCGAATTGGTTAAAGCCCCATTCAGTGATTTGCTCATGCAGACGATGGTAAAAATCTTCACAAGTCAGATATTGGTACCATTGTCATTGTCATAGATGTGCTAACATACTGGTCAGTAGTTCAACTTTGTCAATACCTTTTTAACAACTTATACTTCACTTTTAAGGGATTTAGACAAATTCACTTTTTTTTCATACTTGCGCTGGGATCACTGAATGGGTCTTTAATTGAAAATGTAAGGGTTCTGATGGCGGTTACTATGATTATATAGCAAGCGGGTGAATTGTTATACCAAATTATCACATTGTTTATGAAAGCAAATTTAATCGTTATTGACACAAGCTTATTATTTTATTACCATACTTGCATTTTAATAATTTCTGCTCTGCAATTTGCCAGCTTTGGTTAATATCAATGTAACAGATGGTGTTTATTATTATTATTTTTTTAAAATTTTAACACACAATGATTTCATTAATAACTTTCTAAAATCAAATATATATCATACATTAACAAGATATTACATTGAAAAGAATACGTCATATATAAATTGGGTCTGTACACGGTTTATCTATACACATAGTTTCACACTTTAAAACTCTGAAGTACGGTACACATAACATATTGAACTCTCTTTCTAATTTTCTCAGTATTTCTAGAAACACTCACCAGCTCTATCAATTTACTCTCAAAAGAAACACCGTCCCTGATCAAACTGGTTATGTATATATATAAAAAATAACATCAAACACAAAAGCTCATGCTCACATTAATATACACAGCGAAATCTAAGCACGCAAATTTCAGACACTGGTTGTCAATGGTTAATTATAAATCAGCAAATATAAAATGTAAATTTTGCTTGTCGTACAAATTGTGTTGATACTGAATATGTACATCGATGGTATCATTATGCTGATAAGACTGGACAATGACGCATTTAATTCCTTCTTGACACAGCAATCTGCATAAAAATACGGCACAGTTTATTAGACGAATCAAGCCTAGCAAAACTGAAACTTTTTCTTGCAAACATATGTCTTCTCCACTTTCCAGTTATAAATTACAAATATTTCTTGCCAAACGTGATCCAGGCTGCATTGTTATGGTGTTTTATGGAAACAACTTTTTGTATGAGAGTTTTGTGCTTGTTTCATTGTTTGGTTAGGTACCTTTCAATAGCCGTGTACTCTTGTAATTGAACACATGAATACAAAACCCACCCAAGTCCATGGGAAGTGATTTTGAGGGAAAAAAACCTGTGTATCATTTTAATTCCTTCAGTTAGATTTACCTGGTCAATATGGTAGGTTTTAGGTGCAAATGAGTTGGTTAAACTGTATTAGGTATGACGATTAGCATTTCAGGGACTTCGTGGGGGTTCATTTTAAATGCTGGACTTGGGTGGTTTTTTGAATCATATACAAAGACAACAATGTTGAAATGAGATTACCACTAGTAAGATAATACAAAATAAACCACACAGGTATGTATGTTGATAAGCATACTGCCATGTAATATAAACCACACACTTTCCTTGATTAAACCCATTTTTTTTTCAAAAGTCACTCTCCAGCAATGAATGTGTTACAAGTTGTTCTTTTATACATACTGGATTTCAATCAATGTGTTACAAGACTCAAATCCTGGATTTGGGTGGTTCTTTCATACATGCTATTTTTCACATGCTCAATAGACACAGAGGATGAATATGGGTTGTTCTTTCATACATATGACAGGCCTATGTATAGCAATAATATCCCATGCTTAACTCAATTCGGCCGAAGTATGGACTTGGGTGGGTTTTGTATTCATGTATTCCATTGTACTTTTACCATGTTGATTTGCCAAAAATGACATCTGTGTGTTTGAAATCTAATAGAATGTTGCAACGTGTTTGCAAATTTTTCCAACAACTGTTTTAATATTTTACGTTATTTATGGCCAGCATAATAGAAAGGTCGTGGGCACGACGTGTGATTTGGGAGCCAAAGAGCCCATCTTATTTGTACCTCTTCGCTCATGGTAGACTGTCGCAAAATAACAGAATCCTGTGAGCCCATTGTAGAAACAAAGACAAAAGAAATCTACTATAACATGTACTAAGTGTTTATCAGCACCAATTATTCACTCCCGTTGTTTCACAGATTTATCTAACATAGACAACAAGGTCATAGCCAGTCTAAATTTGGCAAATATTAAAACATAAAAATGCAGGGTGTAGTTTTGAGCAAGTGTATAAAATTATTATAATGCAATAATCATCATTATGCAGAAATAAAATGACTATTATTTTATCATAGTATTCTAACATACTTCCCATAATTAATTTCCATACGAGCAATAATTCATTATCAACATACTTCTTGACGAAACAGCAATAACATTGATTAATTCAAATTATGGTATATCGATCATAATCGCACAAATATATAAAACGCCTTCTTAAAGCCGCGCGATATCTAGGCATATAGTGATACATTTTAAATGCAACTTCATTCAACCTCAATCATACTTGCACGCCTTTATATACATTTTTATTTTTTCATTTTAAAATTCAAATATAAGTGTTATCATTTGTATACTGTTTAAAATTAACGTGGATGAAATGCAAACTTGATAATTTTCCATAATGCCCCTGATCTCATTGTCCACAATTGTATGCTTCTATCTGTATCAGGGATTCTATATATGGGATAAGCGACTGAAATCACGTGACGATTCGGGATGATGTGTCCTAGGACTAGACAATAGGCGGCCATTTTGCTTCCTACATGATATTATTTACGTGTCGTAACGTAATACTTTTACAAAAATATAAAAGTTAACAATTTTAAATTATATGTTGAGCATACAATGTATTCTGTAGTCAATCGATGGAATATGACAGTGATTGTTGAGGTATTATAATTATGCTTGATAGACCGTCTGACCAGCTAGCATTCTCATCCGCCGTCAGTGTGATTCCAGTCACCGCTCATAGAGTGTTGCGAAGGTGGAGGAGACTAAGAACACGCATGCGTTAATCAATGTTGTAACCACTTGACCCGGCATTACTTTTATGAACTCTTACCCTCCTGAACGCGTTTTCCTTAGTATTGCTTGGCATAAAGGATTTGAAACACCCGATGCTCAATTCGGACAAAAGCTTTTTTGAAATAATATACATATGGCTATAACCAATGAGTATATCCACTTTGCAATACAATTTTCATGTTAATGAAGTGTTAGGCAAAGGTTTATTTAAAGCAATAGTATGTGATTTGCATAAAGAATTAAAAAAAATCGTATTTAAATGTTAGTTTTCATTGACCACATTGTCCCCTTTTAATTTCGAGACAAACAAATGTGTATAAACAAGAAGACCATAGCTATTTCATTCCAGCGCCTAAAACGTGTGTTAGCTTGCCGATCGTATTACATGTATTATTGAGCGGAGCTTCACGCAACTGGCAAATATAAATAAGAAGTAAGACGAATAGTGATACGCACACAGTTTATACGTCACTGTTTCAATGATATACGCATATGAGCTCACATACACGAGACGTGTTAGCCATCATTCGATCGATGAACTCGGAATAAAACCGGAGATCTCGAGATTTAATATAAAAACTTAATTTTACTGTAATTAAACCAGTTCAGGCTTAGTCTTTTACGTGGCATTTTAGTACACCATTGGATATTACCATCATGTAAAAAATTAGGACGTCGCTGGAGCAAATCACATATTATGGCTTTTATTTTCAGATTACAAGGAAACTCCCCTTTGTTTGGTAGGGGGAATCATGAAATGTATGAATATGCAGAGAGTGTGCCTTGAATGATACCGTTCCATTATTTGCTCTAGCATAATCAAGTTAGTGAAACCCATGCACACTACATCACGCACGCACAAGTACACCCCTAGAGTGACACACCCCTCCTCACAGACTAGCACAGACGGACACACACATAACCCAACCCTGTTTTGTAACCATGCGCAGCAATATAAGTAAGGAGCTAATAATATTGATGTGCTTATAATAACACATAGAACTTTATTCGCTCTCAAGTACAATCATTTTGCTCCCACACATACACTCCATACACACTCCATAGACGCCCAAACACTCATAAACAAACACACCCCACATGCACTAGTAAAAGCACTTCAGCCTACACACATCTAGTATAACACATTGTTACGTCACACACTCATACGAATGTACCCTAGAAAGGTAATATAATGGGCCTTATATACAGTAAGCCAAAGGTATCAGTTACGTTCACCACCTGTCTATCCTAAACAAAGGCGGATGTGTCATAATTGGAACCAACAGCCAATAGCTGCATCTTTTGGCTCCAATTTAAGACCTCATTTGTTGAAATTGTTGAAAAGACACGACGATCCAAAAACCCAATGAAGATGCAAATATAAAAGTTGCAGTTTGCCACATTGCATCTCCTATTAATTTGTACACAAAGCGTTCGCGAACAAGAGAACTTGCGCCGTGCTTTCATTGATTAGCATGAAAAACTATCATCGTGCTTTCATTGATTAGAACACAAAAGTGCAACTTTTTTCACGGCAGGGAAATAATGCCACTTGCCCCCACATCTCATATGCACAGTTTATCACTTACATATCCTGTGTCTTGAATAGCTATTGTAGCCTACCAGTCCTGTGGTTAAGAGGGTAGGAAATAATTCCTAATATCTCATACCTTAGTTTATATGCCTTTATCTAATCCTGCCCCACATGACAAGAACTGTTTTTAGCCCTTACTTCTGGCAGTGAGTCTATTCAGTGTAGGGAATTTTTAGCCTTTGTTTTTATAAACATTTGTCTTTATTTAAAATATACAGGGGTGAACATAACTGCTCCCTTCATTCTTTTGCTTACTGTACATGTATACATGTACACCTATTATACATATCCACATTCACCCTACAGTCACCACATAAACACACCCTCAGAAACTCTCAACTACACTTAAACACCCGCATGTACTCTCTATGTTTTACACGCATCCAAACACTACGCACATATCACAGACATAATGCAGTATCATACCCTTTGTGAACAGAGCACAGGAACACATGTCACCGTCCGCCTCTTATAACCCTACATTCTTATCTACACACACCCCTACACACACTTGACACGCCCACAACACACCCCTACATCCCTCCTACATACGTACGTATCACATTGCTTTATATTTCTACATTTTATAAGCAAAAAAATGCGCGAGGAAAAGCTGTAAACATGATGTGATAAAAACACTGCCATATTACACACATATCCCACACCCCCCTTCATGCCGACATACTTATGTAGCCAAACAACACGGCACGTCTGTTTGAAGACACTAGGTCTATCTATATAAAACCTTCAACCTCTGTGATCCAGGCTTGGACGTACATACTGCCTCCGTGCGTGTATAGCAGTCCATGAAATGCACTGGTTAATAAATGTATCAAATTTAGCATAGGTTGCATTTAGCCAAAACAATAAAAAAACCCGTATTTTACTCAAAAAAACATGCCATATTATGTTAGAGGTGCAAGTCTTGATGAAGCCGTTGATCATGCATGGCAATAGTTTGAGACAGAATATACCCCTCCCGCCAAAAAAATGTTGTAATTTTTACCTAATGGGACTTGAAGTGCATTTTTGTCAGCCTATCTGGCAGTTTAAACTTTAATGCAGAGGCTGTTATGGGTTATTATTTATTCTATCATTTCATCTGAAATATCTAGGTTCGGCCCTTTTTTTTTTTTTTCTGTTTGTCTTTCTGTTCATAGGCCTATAAAAATACCATTCACGTATTAATGTCAGTTATATTCACAACCTGTATCTCTATCGATCCAGAACAATATGTATAGAAATCATTGACAATAGAGTACAATATTATATTGCCAACATTACGGTTAAAGCTCCAAATTGCTTATAACATGAGATCGTTTACCACGGCTTCATAGACGCTTCATATGAATATTTAACTTTTTTGGAAAGTACATTTTCTTAACGAGTTGATGGAGCAACAAACATCAATAAGTATTGGATGGGTTATCAATGAAGTGTCTCCGTTGGCTAAACGTAGCTGACGTGGGACATTTGGCTCGGACTGGGAGGTCAATTGTTGATTCACCACGCCTTTGTGCTTCTTTCACTGCTTGTAAGGTATCGGCAACACTGACTGAGCGAGATGGGTTTAAATGAGGTTTTCTTGCGGGGTCAAATAAATGTGGGGTACACCCAAACATTCGCTGATGCACACGCAATGTGATTTCAATCTATCCACTTATATCGTGATATACACTTGAACTTCACATCATTTCTCACACATATGCAACCGTCTTTCTAAGCTTTTCTAGCTTATGTTGCAATTCACAGGGTTCACATTAGCTCACATCAAACTAGCAATCTGCCATACTTATGTCCTGGTAATCTTTGACCTTTTTTCATCTTCGGTCTCCTTACTATTCTCAAACTCAAACTTCTCGTATGTGTATTTTGCTCCATTGCACGCTAACGTCTTCCATAATCAGTACATGTACGCCTTCTTCGACATCATGCTCAAACACGCATCCATTTAAACACATGCACAAACACCCCACCCAGACACAGGCGTCATAAACTCGATTGTAATACATATAAATTTTATGCGGTTTGTCCGAACTTGCAGATTCATTTCAATATTCAAACAAGCGCAAACAACACATAATCCTACACAATCTCCTTATTATACTCATAAATAGATTTTACGGGATTTGTCCGAACTTGAACATTCATTTCGATATTCAAACAAGCGCAAACAACACATAATCCTACAGAGACTCCTTATTAAACTCGGCCGTAATACATATATAGATTTTATGGGGTCTGTCCGAACTGAACATTCATTTGGACATTCAACAACCCGAACACAACACATAATTCCACCCAGCCTCCTTATTAAAATATTCGGATTTGTCCGAACTTGAACATTCATTTCGATATTCAAACAAGCGCAAACAACACATAATCCTACAGAGACTCCTTATTAAACTCGGCCATAATACATATATAGATTTTATGGGGTCTGTCCGAACTGAACATTCATTTGGACATTCAACAACCCGAACACAACACATAATTCCACCCAGCCTCCTTATTAAAATGCTATATAGTATTATACAAATTATTATGCAATATTGTCCAACTTTAATATGCTCGTATGCAATTAATGTGCTCATATTTTACGCAGAGGGGTAGCACCCTCTATTGATAAATGGGCGACGAGTTGTCTGTAACAGAATAAACTGCATATTCATATGACAAAATTTGTGATATGAATATTCAATTTACTTCATAATTTCTCTTTTCATTCTATCATTATCTTATTATTCAAGCACAGCAAAATTCGTCGGCTGTATTCCATAGTGGCGTATAGTGATTTTTGGTCATTTTTTTGAAAATTGGCACATATGTTTTTAATTATGTTCTCTTTCAGTCATAATTAGCTAATTAATTAGTAATTAATTAATTAAATGTGGCGTATAGTTACAAAGTGACATTTTTCGTATTCCATAGTGGCGTATCGACCATACGCCACTTTTTATACACATTTTATAAGTATGAAATATCGGGCAAAATGAAAAACATCGTATGTCATAGTGGCGTACACGTATCGGACCTATACGCCACTATGGAATACGAACGACGAAAAGTAACGCCATAGGGATTACACGGCGACCGAGGTGGCGTACGGTTAACGTTAGGTTAGGGTATTGCGTTTTGTTCGTTTTCCATAGTGACGTATAGTTTTATTTTCAGTTTGCCAGCAATAGTATGTATTTATTTCTTTTGAAAAATATATAACAATAAAATCTATTTAGTTTACTACAGAAATTTCACATCATTTACAAAATATAATGAATGTCTGATTTACACAACTCGATTTTAAATTGGCATTTCTTCAAACCCGATTTTCTCGAAAAGTTGTTTATTCGCGGCGCCCCACTATACGCCACTATGGAATACGGACGACGAATTGTCCTTATTACTTATATTAATCTTGACGCAAAGGTAAAAGAATAGTTTCTGCAACTTAAGACGAGTCTGTTCAAATTCCTGGAGCAGACGAGATTGTGATCAAGGCTAAAGGTCAAAAAATGTCACAACCTGGTGGTGCAATATCACTCTCGCTGATAAACAATGATACAGGAAGTTGAGGAAGACAATAATCGTATTTATATTTCCAAAATTAAGTTGAGTTAAGCCCAATAATATTAAATGAACCCCCTCCCGAGACAAAGGGCAGAATTTATACCCCTTATATCAAGTCTTGGGATCTCCTTCACCATTGTTTATACCCTTTCTCTTGAATGTAATTTTTACTTGTCTCAAAATTTGAGTGCAAACACCGAGAGGTCACGCTCCCCTCCGATTCGCATTATATACACTAAAGTGTTCGATATTAGTACTTTAAGTTTTGTATTGTACAATATATTAGCATTTTAGTAGGGGAGTGGGTTGCATTATTCTATGGGTTCTACTTTTACATTTTATTGTGAGTTTGATTCAATTTGATATACGACTAACTGGTTGACTTGTGTGCAATGTTTGTATTTATATAAGGCGTGTGGACTCGCATTTATATCTAGCGTAAAAGAACTCCTCTCATCCAAGCCCTCAAATTACCGACGAATGTATTGTTTTATAATAAGTACGTTTAAAATCACGTGGCACGGTGTCCTGATCAGCAACATTACGCTGGTTTTGGTGAAGCAGCAAGTACTAATTATTAGCTTATCAGCCATCAATAACTGTTGTTTCTTTGTGTGCATACACCGGAGAAAATGTTGCTTTTAATCTACGCCGCCTACGGGATCTGTGTCATCTACTGAAAGCGGTGGCCTTTCTTTAAATGGTGATTGCTGTAGCATCAAAGTCAGAGATGTAGCGGTAGTACAACACACAAATAAAATCAGTAGTACACGGTCTAATACCTTGGCAACTTTGGCCCAGTCCGATTTCTGCTGTGATTGTTTTTTCTTTCTTTTTTGTCCACTCTTGAGATGTTTTAATATTGCTTCTACCGCCCTTTCCATTCGAGCAAGTCTTCTCTCGCTTGGTCCTTCAAACTCCGCCATCCTATCCTGCCTATCATCTACTAACACATCATTTTCACCATACGATGGCCCACCACCAAATCGTACATTTCTACCAGTAGTGTTGGTCAATATACTTTCTCGTTGTGATGGGTAGGGCTGAGATAAACCAGACATACCGGACATACCACCCATGCTATGATTATTGTGAACCGCTGATTTATAGCGGAGTTCAAGTTGTTCAGAGTTGCCGAGCTGGTCACGGCGAGACCGTCTATTTACAAAAGGGCAAGGCCCTCGTTGGACGCAACAAATAATGGCTAAGTAATCAAAGACCAAGGTGCGCGTAGCCATGGGGGAACAGGACGACCGTCCATGCCTCCTCTCTCGTTGATATTTAGCACGAATACATTCATTGCAGTGGATATTGAAATGAGAAACATTGTTGATGCGTAGTATTGACCTGAGACAAAAATAATAGAGAACATTATTAGTGACATGTAAGGACAATCAAGGTGAAACGCACTACGAAATGGGGATAAATTTTCATGCATTTCGAGCATTGGTGGATTTGAACAAGCAAATTGGTGAGTCTGTCAATTTAAGGTCAACCCTACAGAAAGATGGCGAGAATTTTGACAGAGTCGTTTCTCTCATATTATTTCCTCGAAAATGTCGATATGAGGCATACAAATCTTCCTTTTTGTTGCATATGCGTTCCAACTTAGGCCTGCCCGAAGTACTCGGCATATTTGATAAATGTCCACCCAGCCATCCCATGTGGTAGAACATACTCACAAAATATAGAATTTTGTTTAGAAACATGCGCGAATATCCTCTTGTATTCTCCATGGGATAGAGAATATTATAATATGGATGCTGTACTCCAGGAATGAATAACCGGCACACCATGTTTATTACCATGTGATACAACCTTTGGGGTGCAACCCCAAACAGGCCCCTATTCATCATGTGCATCGCACTTAGGAGGTGTTCCGCGCACAATGTGCATAAAGTTTTGTAATGTATACGCGATTTTCATAATGGTACTAATTACAACTTGAGCCTCTTAAAAAATCCGTGCTTTAGCATGCAGGCAGCCATCACTGCTCCTAATTTTTACCTATTTTTTACCAAACAAAGACATGCATCTATACAAATTTTGGAATACCTGTCACTTAATAACAGAAAACTACTTGGACTATTGAGATGGACTAATTAATTTATGCTCACTCGTGGTTTTCTGAACAAAAATCACGATTGAGCACAAATTCGTGTAGCCGATTCAAATCATCACGCTTAAATCGATCATACAGCAGGCTAACTGATAGAACCGACCAATACATCAACTCTAATTTCCCGCTCACTCTCGAGAACTGAAACAGCCTACCGCAAGAGCTTAACATACCCGATATTGGGCAAGTACCTAAAGAGACGAGGCAACCTCAAAATAAAAGCACCCTGAAAAGCTTATGAAAGAAATAGTTATCTTATTGGTTGATATAGTTCTTCGAGGATGTATTTGTTGTGTTTGCTAGGCCTAGTCCTACGCCTGACTGATTACTAACAAAACTATACCCACAACACCAACTATCAACATGACACTTTTTGTTGAAACGTCGTTTTTTCAAAACTAGATCGCTGTATTATGCAAATTCATGTGCTATATATCTATCATCATTATTGAGCAACAATAAATCAGCGCCTCTACTTAAGAAAAAGTACAATCAAATCAAAACTGCAAAAAAATCAGAAGCATTTAAAACAAACAAAACCTTAAAATACACACAAAGCATAATTAAAAAGCAGTCAAAAGTATAAATCTATGGATAGAATTTTAAAATACCAGAATGAAACAGAAACCTTACAAAAGCAGTTATTAGGATAAGAAAACGTGAAAAACACGGATATGCACTCAAAAAGGTAGGTTAAACACATGCACTTCAAAGAACCAATTGTTATTATAAACAAGGATAAAAACATGCTGGAGACGATGGAATTAGTTTGCGGGGAAAAAATAAGATCTTGAGATATTTATTAAAAACATGAACTGTATTAGCGTATCATAATGTCGGAATGGAGTTCCAGAATCTTGCTGCAGCTCTTGATGCATTGTCTCCATAGGTACGATGTGTGCGTGGAATTTGGATAAGGTAATCATATTTAGACGATACTTCTGACAGGTGAGTAACATGTGACAGCATTTGTGAGATATCAAGGGATGTGTCTGTTGACATGGTTGAGGTTGAAGCATTTAAATGTGAGTTACAGCCTTTTGTAAAGTACCCTTTCTAAACAGGTAGCCAATGGAGTCCGTCTAATAGTGGTGCTAAAGGATGATATACATGTTGCTGAAGGTTTGCCCAGTCCTTTGAAGAAATGCCGAGTACAAAGAATTTGCATAGTTGAGTCTGGACAAAATGGGTGAGCAAACAAAATGGTGACAGCTGTCAATGGTGATGAAGTGATGATTACCGCAGACATTCCTGAGATTCATTTTTTAATGGTGAGTTTTATAATAAAAAAAAAAAAAATATTAGCATTTATACAGCGCCTTTAACGTGTATCAAAGCGCTTTACATGGATGCCACTGTTATTAGAATATGTCAGCTACCATACAATGCCCCCGGGACAATGCCAAAGGCATGCTCATACCTTTGGGCGGCGCTCAATGGACAATATTCATTAACAGCTTTCCAGTTGACATCTGGGTAGAGAGAGGCAAGTAAGGTAAAGCGTCTTGCTTAAGTACACAATACGATGGCACCTCTGGGGCTCGAAATCGCAATCAACCGATAGCGAGGCAGAGCCCGTACCGCTGCGCCACCATGGCCTATCGTGTCCTAAATGGGCAATCATTGGCGATCAGTGAATGTCCTTAACTAACTTGTTTTTAGGGAGACACCCAGTTACTTATTTCCTAGATACAAGATGATAACGTGGCCACTTATCTATTTCTATTACCATCAACCTCTTGGTCAAATGTTGAATAAAGTGTCGTCAGCATACATGTGGTAATTGATGTTATGTTTACAGATAATAGCAATTATTTCAATAGGTATACAAACAAAGAACAGTGGGCCAATAACTGGACCCTGTGGAAGACCGTAGTTGAGGGCTCGAACCGCAGATGAACCATCTCCAACACACACACGAAACGGTTACTGACGCAGGATTTTACGCACTTCAAGGCAGATCCGGTTATTTTGTGGTCAACGGTATCAAACGCGTCTTAGAGATCGAGTATGACAACTACAACAGTACTGTTTTCCCACAGACATTGGAACACACCTCAAACGCTTTCAAGATATCAGACTTAACACATATTAAAGCTGTTTCCGTGCTGATCTGAAAGCAGACTGGAAATCTTCAACCTGACCATTTGATTTGAACGTAAATAACTTTTTCGATGAACTTGGACAAGTCGGTTTCTTAATAATGCTGCTAACCACCGCATCTTGATAAAAGAAGGAAATAGATCACTATGGTAGCTGTAAGTGAATCAATCAAGATGTCGACGCTATTCTTCTAAACACACATAGAGTCCAGAGGCCAAAACTTCAGTTGCAGTGACTAAGGAGTAGACCCTACTTATTCAGCGGTGGAATGAGTTAGATACACAAACATGACAGCTTAAATGACCATTGCTATTGCCGTTAATCTTCAGATCACGTCTGATTTTAGCAACCTCCTAAGTGAACAATTTGGCAAAGGAATTACTCCAGTCATTCAACGATTAACAGTCCGGTATATGTATAGTATTCAATAATTTGCTAAAGATGACATACATGTTCCTACTATTTGCTGACTCGAGTTATTCATGGTAGTGTGATTCCTTAGCAGTCAAATAGTTTACTCTAAACGCTATATTGCTTGCTTTACGCCAATTACGCTCATAAACGTCTAGATCCTTGCAACAGTTTATTTCCTCCAAGGAGAACAAGGTTGGACACCACGAGAACAATGCTGAGAATGTGGATTAGTCTCATTAAAGAACACTAACTTGTTGATCAAGAAACTAACACCAATACATTTCTAGTCCTAAAGACCTCCATCTCCATCCACACCCAGTCCGAGCCGTCGTAATCTTTGTGATCTGCTCTCTTCTGACCGTCTTTAAGTGTTTGCTCATGTAAGGGTATTCCACCAGGTACGAGACTAACTATGTGTGTGACTTTGTGCTTGATAATAGTGTTGATATCCTCTTCCTACAAGAAACCTAGTTTAGTAATGTAAATCATGCTGTCATTAATTAGCTCAGTAGAAGTCGCAATGAGGGTGATGTGATTGACAGGTATAAGCCACCTTCTTTGTTTGAAGTCATTGTGCCATTGATTCATTGTACCATTAGATGTTTTATGTGTATAGAATTGGCTTTATTATTAACTAAATGCAAACTATAGATGGTGGTATATATCCTAAATCATATTTCTTTATTTGCAAGGGTTAGGTGATTAATACCGCCATTAAAACAGCTGGAATAGGTGAAACAAGCAAAAAGGACATTTTATAAACTTTTTATTAAACAATAAAATGAATTATTTGTATTAAAAGCTTGAAAGAGTAATTTCCAGTAAGTAAATAGCGCCACTAATTTTGTCATTAATAGATACATTTTATATCCGAAAAAGCTTTAAAAAATACTATAAAAGTGAATAATTTTGTAAAAGAGGGGAAATTAAAGTTGAGAACGACTCAAAAGCATCTGTATACATTAGCACAATATCACTTTTAGCTGTTTAAGCCTAAAATTTGGTTGTACATGATGTTTTGTTTGAAAAACTAATAAATGATCCCATCAAACAACCGTGAAGTTTACACTGTACATACAATCTTTTGAGATGGTACGTGTTCTCGACATCCGCAATGGACTAATGTTATCTATAGGCCACCACCATCTAATGCAACTAACTTACATACATGTGACTTTCTGACAGATTTTGCTATTCTATTACATAATCATCCGTGTCAAATAAAGTTGTTGTCTTTGGTGCTCCGAAATATCCACGTAGATCAACCTAGCAAAACTAACCTGTTTCTCGTCACTTTATGAATGGTTGAATACAAAATGTGTCAATGCCTACACACAGTCTTGGTAATACTTAAGATCTCATTATAGAAAGAGTCAACGATGTAAAAGAATCCTTTGTTTCTGACCATGCTATATAGTTATGTGTAAACTTGACTGTCAAATCCTCCTATGGTTTATCGTATTATGCAGCTATGCGTAACTTTCGTGGTTTTGAAATTTAGTTGTTTTCTGTCGAACTCATGAAAAATGCATCTGCAGTGGAGTAGCCAGGATTTTAGTGTGGGGGTGGCAAATCCGAGTTATCGTCCCCATCTGTCAACATTTTTATTGATTTTAATGACAGTTTACATTCACCGTCCCCATTTTATCCCTGAAAAATATGTGGGGCATTCCCCCCGGCTCCCCCTGGCAACGCCAATGTGTATCTGACAAATGTAAAATGGCTTAGTGTCAAATTACACGCATAGACTAGACAAGATTTATTTTGAAGCAGACTTCATGAGGCATTTCTTAGTAAAAGTTGGTATCCTAATTTCAACCTGCTCAATCCAAAAATGACAATAACCAAGCTTTATTTTAACTACCCTAATAAAATGACCCCCAAATACACCCACCCTACAGGGCTATACAGGTGTCAAAGCATGTTCCGAATTCATTCAAAAGCATACCACATTCGTCTACTCTTGTCGTAGGAATCAAAACAAAGTTTGTATTCGTACGACCAGTGATTACGGAGTTATATTGCCAAAAAGGGCCGAAGGTCAAATTTTAAGGGGTCAAAATAAATATGCTCCGATTTTGTACAATTTTGACCAAATTGTTTGTCTAGCTTCAGGCATTCAAAAAATTATCTGTGATGCATAGTTAATATTTTACGAGAAAAAGAAGTTACAGATCTACATAATATAATAAAAAATAAGAAAAGTGAGGAAATAAATACAAATCGAACAATAATAATGAATAAAAAATAATGTGAATGTAAATTTAATGGGAGAACGGAACCAAAAAGTAATAAATTTGCCTGTATTTTGATAATCTGTATGCAATGATGTGGAAACGGCGTAACAGTACAGGTCTAGTACAGGGCAATACATTCAAAGATAATGCACACCTATTGCTACGGCGAATATAGCGAATACGAATGAGTTGGTCCAGGTCACGCCTTTCCCTATACAGTAAGCCTGTCATGTTTTGTGTCCGTATGACACCCTTGTGTGACTAGATCGAAAGATTCATCCCTCACCTCCATTTTACCTCATCAAAACTGCGATTTCAGTGTAAACAAAAACGTGGCAAACACCACCATATGGTGCATTTATCCTATGATGCATTGTTGTACACATTTTTCTCCTCATATCAAAACCGCAGTTCAAACATATTTAGAATCAGACTGTTTTAATGGTTGGCCTTAATGTAAGATAGCAAACGCAATATGCACAAATCGAACCACCCACCTGTAAAGAAAAATTACCGGCCTAATCCCGATTTTCCATACCAAAGTCACTGAACGTATTGTCGCCTCTCTGAACATGAGCTATATGAAGTCAGCATACAGGAAGGGCAACTAAAATTGTCTTGTTAAATGTGAAATATTCTTCATGAACTTGATCAAAACAAAGTTGTATTAATGGCCATGCTGGATCTCACATCAGCCTTTGATACAATCAATCATACCACTCTCCTCCATCGTCTTCAACCACATTTAGCGTTTCTTGCCCGCCACTAATTTGTTTTTTTCTGGCCGCTGCAGCCGTGTGTGTATTAATAATTCTCTGTTGCACTTGACTGTGGTACACCTCAAGGCTTCATCATGGGGCCTCTTCATGTATGTTTATCCCATCGGCAGGATAATCCGATTATCATCATTTTTATCTCATTATGCAAACGATACTCAGGTTTGTTATTCTACACGACACTCCTCTCGCCATCAAACGTTTTCAAAACTGCAGTTTATGATCCATCTCACAATATCAATATGTTTTCACATAGTCTTGTTCTCAAAGTTTGAGGCATTATTGTCAGACCTGTGTTCGTAACCTCGGTTGGACTCCATGCTATCTATGAATGATCAAGTTGCAGGTCTTTGCCACTCTCTCAAGAACTATCAACTGCAAAATATCGCTCGGATTAGACGCTACCTTGATTAGAACTCTTGTCATCATGTCATTCGTTCGTTCATTGGTATTGTCTCGCCTGGACTATGGAAACTCCCTTCTTGCTGGTAATACCGACTGAAATTTCGAAAAACCTTCAACGCATTCAGAACAGTTCGACATGACATAAACAGACGTGAACATATCACTCCAAATCGTGCCGTTCTACATTGGTTACCAGTCAAGGAGCGGGTTAATGTTATAATACTCACCATCGTTATAAGTGTGTCAATGGCTCAGCTCCAATATACCTGCAAAATGACATTCATAGATATACCACTTCTCTCTCTCCATACTGCTTCAGACGCTACAAGACTGGCCATTCTCTCACCTGCAATTCAGCTGGGGACAAAGCCTTCATCACTTACGAACCTCGCGTGTGGAATTTACTTCCAAATACCATCAGAAAAGCTCCGACGCTGAGCATTTTTTAAAACCATCTCAAATCACACTTGTTTTCAAAATAAATTTCTTTTTGCTGACTTGGTTTTATTTGTGTTTGTTTTAATTTTGTTGTTTGTTTTGTTTTGTTTGTTTTGTTTTGTTTCATTTTGCATTTTTGAATACATGTATACAGATTGAAACAATAAAGATGTAAAAAGATTAAAACTTTCAATTGCACTCACCAAGTTATTTTCCCAAATATTTCGGAACCAACTGGTTCCTTCCTCAGTGGGTAATGGTGTGTGCAGTTAATAGTTTTATCTTTTTACTTCTTGTTTACTACCTGCTCGTATGAACGTACATAACTGAATAAAATAATACAATTACGATTTAGCTTTGAAGAACAAATGAAAGAGATCATGGCAACAATGTTATATGCAGTGGAATTAGTAACATCTTGGAAAACAGAAATACTTTACTTGGTTTCTTTACTAGTTCGGGCTCAAACGCTGTGCTCAGGTCACTAAATCTTCTAGATAAAAAATTGGGCCATTTTGAAATTTTCGCGCATGATGAAGCTTGCATCGCGTAAAATTGACTTTCATGATTAGCAATTACATTTTTGTTTTTCAGAAAAAAATGGGGCCATGGCTTAAATGTGATACGCAGCATAATCAGTAATATCTTGGCTAACAAAAACACTTTAGTTGGTTTCTTTCCTAGTTCAGGTTCAAACGATTTTACTTAAATCGCCCGAGTTGAGCCACTTTTTGTCATATTCGCACGTATCAAGTTTGTTTATCGTCTATTAAGCTTATCGTCAAGGATTTCAGAACAAAAGCAAAGGTTTTCTTTCCCTTAATTGACATTTAATAGTAAATAAATAATATGATATGTATTTCAAATTTATCAATTAAAATACCACGTCAAAATGATCCATTGTTTAAATTCACCCATCTTAAGATCACCGACCAGATGGTTCATCATCTCAACTCAGTTCAGTCACTTTTGCTACACAAAGACACAAAAGTGACCCTAGCTGTTCCAGGACTTCTTTACACAATTAGCCATATCTTCGCTTGTAGACCACCGATTTTATTAAACAAAGCTTATGTACGAGGTAGTAGCTTAAGAAATTATCTTGACGACCTGGTAAAGCTCAATACAATCAAGAAATATCATGTTTGCCAAAATACTATTTTCTACATTGTATAATTTTTTTCTGTTATAACCGGTTTATGTGTTGAAGTGTGGTACATGGGGGTGTATGTATGTAGGGGGGTTGTATGTGGGGGTGTTGAATCATGCCATTTATTTGGTCACTTTATCATTTACTACAATGTAAGTTCTGTCAATCCTGTTGAATTGAGACAATGCCACCATTATTGTGTATATAAAAATGTCGGAATCACGGCATAAAACGACGGAAGTTATGTATGCATTGTCTTTGTGTATGACTTTCTCTCGTTCAGGCCCCCTCCAATTGACAAAAAGTTCCACTTTTCAGGGGGAAATGTACCCAAGGAAGTCCATATTATATATAAAAAAGTAACGCAGGGAAATTCCGCACCCCCACAAAAAAATCCTGGCTACGGGTCTGCTCTTGTTGTGTAAAACATGGTTATTCTAAAACCAGTAGCCTATTTTTGTGTATGTTAATCAGGCATAATATAGTTCGAGTACCTAAAAGCGTTTTATTAAAAATGCAGCAAGTACCCATCTACTAGACAAACTTAGGTATTAATACCTCGTGCCACAAAATAGTTTTCTGAACTACAGCTCAAAAGGTCATGCATCAACAACCGAATGCAAATGAGCGCAATATTAACTTTCATACAAATTTTCTCAGATTTTGTAGCAACATTTCACATAGAACGCATCAATATTCGCATCTGGTAGAAAATGAAACTCGGGTGTGTTTATTTTTGAGGGACAAGTGTCTGCTTAACTACGCATAAATCCTGCTTAACCATCCTACATTACACCACTTGTCTTTGTCTTGTAACAACATGAGATAGTGTAACAGTGGTTTATTACACCGTTGTCGCGATACGAAAGCTTGCAGGCACGTAACTATACCCTGTAACCATACACATTTTGCTTATGTTTTAAGTAGATTAGGGATAGCTGGATCGCTAACATCATGTCTTTACGCATCCTATTTTACTTGAGGCCATTGTGAGTCGTTGATGCCTTGGAAAGCAGCGCTGCCCGTACGTCGGTTTGTATTACCGATATTTCCCCGTGGCCCGTCGCCGAGAGGCTCCGGCTTTTTTCCTTTAAGTTTGGGGTCATGTGCAACGTCAATTTGACTGTAGACGTATTGCTATGTTGTATTTATTGCGCGCACGCCAAAAGTTGGAATCCCAAAAATTGAAGATAATGTTTACTTATGATGTTTCACAAAATAAAAGAGGAACATGGATAAGTTCGGGAGCAAAAATAATATGCACATTTGTTTTGAATCTGTTCTTCAAGTTTTGAATCTAAGATTAAGTCATCCATGAGTCGTACTTTTTGGCGCGAAATGGTCGTAAAATTGCACAAAACAATAAGACATAGACATATCACTGTGATTAGAAAACAAATTATACTTGTACAAACTGTGATAAATGGCAAACTTGTTATAATACTCGAATATGGACTGAATGCAGTATGTTTAATTTCGCACGACAGAATATCGTTTTTGTTTTAATCCAAAAACTTTAGGTATTATTTCCAATTGTTGAACAATACTTACTCTTCCACGTATCATTTATGATGGTATAATAAATAATCAACAATGTAGATAATTGGTAGACAATCGATTTTACATTTTGTTATTTAAATGCTTAGTTTTTACAGTATGACAAAAACCACAATCGAATATTGAATCAAATTATCTAATACATGATCGATTTTGATTTCGTGCATGTGCTATGTGCTCATCGCGTCAGTTTGCAAAGTAGAGAACCTGGTCAGCCTACCATTTGTTTGTAAGACGGTCTGGATTTTTGCAATTTATAGCAAAAGTCCACATAGGTCCCCAAAGTTTCTTTCAGATATTAAAAGATTAGATTCCCATAAAGACGAAACAGTAATCTTTAGTGTGGACCTATGTAAATTTTACATACAATTTTTACCATCAATTCAGTGTTAATTTTCACTACATTAAAAAACTATTTTGGCGTATATAAAATTGAAATAAAATTCTGTACCTCCTAAACCACATAAACCGAATAAACCGAATCGTTAAATATGATGTACAGTTAAAGCCATATTATAACATTTGCTGAGCAGAACGCCCTCAAAAAAAATTTAAATTCAGGTTTTTACACGATTGTAATGTACTTTAGTAAACAAAGATTCTCTGCAAAAATCAAGACTTTAGGTGCTGTAGTCAAAATCCAAGATTTTGAATAAACCGCCTGAATCAGCGTTTTATTATTACGACAGAAATATTAGTCGAACGCGTATGCGATGTCAACACACCCCTACGTACACGGCGTGCGGGACACAAACACACACGCCAGAGGGTCGTACCATATTACAACCGCCGGAGTAACATGCATTGGCGCTAGTTGTAAATTCCGATTTTCTTGGCTTTACCTCACTTGTTCGGCTCAAAATTAAAAGGGGACATATCTGACAGTAAATGCTAATATTTTATTGAAAATGAATACTAATCTATTTTTAAAGAAATGTTATAATATGGCTTTAATATTTAAACATTCTTTTATACATATGATGCTTCAGTTTTTACACAAAAATATTCCATTGAAAACCCTCCCACTCTGCTATTTTAAAAAAGGTAATCAGGCTTCCTTAGCATGTGCAATAAATTAGCATTAAATTTTATCTCATTCTAACAGCCTTTTATAAACACTTGGTGAATCGCGGCCACTGCTGTGCCACATAACATGATCGCAGAAAATGCGCTTTGACCTTTCAACCTTAACCTATTTCATCCTCGTTCCACTTAAAGTATGTCTATCGATGTTAATTAGTGCATTACCGAAACTAGCAATAAACGACAAGCATTTGTCATAATGTTATCTGTATTGTTTGTGTCTCCAGCAATTTTGCAATTGCAAGACAGATTATAATAATTCATGTTAGTTTTCAAGATAAATTCTGCGCCTGATTGAAAGACTATTTAACTATTGATAAAAAGTGACATTGTCATACATCTGTGTGACTACTTGGGCATCCCAATATGCCTAACTGTCACAATTTATATTTCACTCTCCTTTCCTCCTTATGTAATTCAATCGTAATTGAAGTCACAAAACGTAATAATAATATATAGTATTCCGATTCTTTTCGAGAAATAAAAATATTGACGTGAGTAAGATAATGAGTACCTTATACACGTTAAGATCTTACTTCGATCATTCAACCCGATATCATTTTTCCTTTATATAAATTCTTTTGCGCAGATATGGTGATTTTTGTTTGTTTTTGCAATGTATGAAAAACAGATAGAGTCTTATATCAGGCCACCTAATATTCCAATCCGTTTAAGCCTGAAAAAACATATTTCTTGGTTAATGAATTTCAATATCGTGGAATTTTAAAAATATTACGATTCTCGTGATGAGCAGTAGCCTACTATAAATAATGCTATAAAGCTGTTCCAAAGCCATAAGGGCGATCCTGACTTTTAGACCACCCGAGCTATATAAGGTACAAATTGCAAATTTATCATATTAAACTTTTGCAACAAGGTTAAACATGTTCTCAACTGTACAAACATACCTTTTATTCCATCGAACAAGCTTTATTTTGTTCCAAAATTCACGTTTTTATAGCTATTTTTGACGTAAAAGAGCTGGTAACAAAACCGGTGATGCCAGCTCCGAAGTTTTCGCGTAGCACAAGCGCTTGATGTACGCTCGTTTTGACGGTAATTTACGCTAGCGTATCATGCATTTTCAATCGCGTTTGACATCGTTTTACTGCGTGACGCAATTCTGCATTTACATTGTTTATTCAAAATGGCGAATTTCTCGAAAAACGTGATACATTTTACCCCGAAATTTCCCTCATTACTCAAAGCCCTGCCCGTTTTCACAATATTTTAGCTTCTTGGATATCATCGGAAACATAGATTAGTAATACTAGGTAGGTCACTGGTTTTTTTAAAGATTTTTTAGATGATTTTTACGATGAAAAAATGGACGTTTTAAGCTTCTTTTCAAAAATTGGTTTTAGCTTGTTAAAAAACGGGTAAAAATCGTTTTTAGCTTGTTGGATATTTTTGCTAAATAGTTTAAAGCTTGACTCCTTAGATGAAACTTTTAGTTTAAGCTTGTTAGAATATTAAACCTTGATGAAATAGTAATATTTTAGCCCTATATAGCGCGGGTGGTCTAAAAGTCAGGATCGCCGCCATAAGAATAAATCGTCGTTGTAAATTAGTAAAAGTAAATATCATATTTGCCTACGTGGCCTCTGCACACTATAAAAGCTCTGTAGCTTATGAAGCTTTAAACTGTCACAACTTGCCAAAGTAAATAACACAAAATTGATATGAAGATTTAAAAAGAGCTAACCAACCAACAAACAGATGAAAATAAATGAAAATATGCAATATGCAATAGATTATGATCGGTGAGTATTTTGTCAATATATATACTTAAATCCCCACGATTCTGGTATAGTGAACTATGCAATATAATTTTTTTCCAACGCAAGAGTCAAAGCAATACCCAATGCATCACACGATAATAAACGCGGGTTGCTGGTTGTTCCGTTCTCTGGTGTACAGCACACCATTTTTTGTCTTAGAGACCGGGACTTTTGCGTGATTCTAAACATTAGGAAGCTGTAAAAGATAACATGATTAATTGAATGTACTACTTACTAGATTGGCTGTAAGAGACACCAACCAGTAAATATGACGAGGAAATTTCTCGTAAGAATAATTGCCCCCAACGCAAGAGCAAAACAGGCGTTTTCTTCTTAAAGCAGATTTACCAGGTGCACGGTGACCTTCATAGACAATTTATTTTTCAAATCGGGGCGCCATAAAGCAGATCAATGGACAACAAGATCCTTATCAGCATCACTTATCCTCTTAATTTTCAACCCTCTGGGTGAATTTCGATTATTTGTCTTAAATTCACCATAAGCATCTTTTTACGGTTCGTTTTACGTGTAAGGAACACCGTTGAAT
This sequence comes from Amphiura filiformis, assembly GCF_039555335.1. Classification (NCBI taxonomy): domain Eukaryota; kingdom Metazoa; phylum Echinodermata; class Ophiuroidea; order Amphilepidida; family Amphiuridae; genus Amphiura; species Amphiura filiformis. The sequence goes on from NC_092646.1 coordinate 44,709,753, forward strand.
AGGCTCGATTCAGAATCAGGGGAATACTCAACCTGGGCTTTCTTTTATGATTAACATTTGTCAAAATTCCAAACGGTGGGGGCCAAATTGCAAAAGTCACCCCACTTTAATAGTAAAACGAAATTACTGGGAGAAATGTGCCCAAAATATTTGCATCAATTTTGTCCCGTTAATTCGAGTGGTGGAGGGTTAACTTTCACTGGTTGCCCGAGATGGGGCCGGCTACTATGCTTCACAACTTGCCGTGGAGCATTTTCAACTTGCCCCATACACATACTATTTTATAAGGAATGTTTTTACTTACAATGCTAAAATTTACAACTTGACATCCGGTCTGTATTCAAATGACCCATTGCCCAGAATTCAACTTGATTCTAACTTCTTAATACGTCACACATATCCTCCGCGTGTGGTATGTATTGTGTAAGAGTTTGATGTAAATACGTCACACATACCCTTCGCGTGTGGTGGGTATTGTGCAAGAGTTTGATGTTAATTACCTTGTCAGTTTGTCAAAATCTTTGTGCCGAAAAATGACGCACATTTGCCATTTTCTTTCTATTACTGTTATATTGTGAAGTACCAAATATATCTGAGGTGCTAGTTTTAGTTCAGTTATGAAAATTATTTCTGCTGAAGACCCCCGTGTTGACATTGGCTAATGTGACTGGACACCACGAATCAGCTGTAAAGTCGGCCCGGTCAATTTGGTTTTATTTCGTATATATATTTTGATATATATCATAAGCTTTAAAATGGTATATCATTTGACTTCAAACGACATCCAGAAGCGGGGTTATGGTTTGTTGAACTCTGGTCCTTCAACAAAATTGTAGCTTTTTTCGGTTCTACGCGTGTCTCTTTTTCCACATTTCTGATAATAAATATCAAACAGTCATAATTGGCGGTTATTTCAAATCATCCCCAAGTCAATGAAGTTCAGGAATGTCCTCTCATTGTTAATAATTGGTTATACATATATACAATACTTTGTTATCCACCACTTGAACAGGATTTAGCCAAAGCAAACAAAGACAAGAACTATTCTATAGAAATAGGTAGAAGCTTATTATTCTCTTCAGCAATAGGATTATTGATTGGTTTAAACAGTGTTTGATGAGATACTTGTCGCACCTTATTGAGATACCTATGAATACGACCTTCACGTACATTTTACACGGTAACTCAGAATGCAAGTTACCGAGTTTACGGCTCATTCGTAGTGTCCACTCACAAATAAGCTATATTTTAGGTGCAAATTAGTGATATATCTTGTCCGCCATTTTTATATACATGTGTGACGTATATAGAAGTTGAAATCAAGATGTAAAGGGCAAATGATCAATTTTCCCGATGCGTTTACGGCTCTTTTCCCAAAGAACAAGTGCCAAATCTGACTGGGTTCGTAAGGTTTTAAACCCCTTTTAGAGCATTACGTAATATTGTAACCGTAAACGTTTGTGTAAATATTATATGGACTAAGCCAGTTACAGCATGATGTAGTTCGATTGAAAAGAATGCTGAGATAAGTGAAGATCTGAGAACTTTTTTAGTCGAAGTTAAAAATTGGCCAATTGTGGCTTAGTACGCATATGAAACTATTTATAACAGCCATGCTATGATGGAAAGAAAACGAATAAATTTAGACAAAGCAAATATCTCGTTTTGTCTCTAAAATAAATAAATGAAAACATAAAAACAGTATGGCTCATTTGACAAAAAAATGGAGAGCATTGCAAGTGACTAATGTCCGCTCAATTTTCTAAGCCAATCATCACTTTGTATTTAAAGATGGTCATAGGTATTTACGCGATAATATGATGTGTGCAGCCTATGTGACATAATAAATCTATCTAATTATTAACTCATGTCGTTACATGACGTCATCAATAGAACGATGTCGCGGGCATTCAAAGTCCAGACTATACTATTATTCGTCTTATCGAGTCAATGGCGTCAACGCGATAAGGCTGCAGTTTCGCGCCCGCAGCTATGTGGTTTAAGTGCGTGTGTAGGTACGCCAGCGTTTTGAGCTTTAATGATTTTCCTATTGACTCACTAAGGTGAAAAATAGTATAGTATTATATCATTTGAAAACAAAGTTTGCCAGCAAATTCGTATTTAGTTCGGATTTTTGGCGCAATTTGACGACTTGTACGTTGCCGAAGCTCATGTAAGCGTCTAGCCGATGATTACGAGTAAAGAAATAGTGATAAAAATTGATTGATCATGTGGGTTACCAATCAATTTAAACAATTAATATTTATAACATTGGGCTACTTCAAAAATGTCTACAACCCTTAAATAACAAAATTCCCAGAAGTGATTTAATTCCGGACACGCATCAGTCGCATCTTGAATATGATTGGAAAGGCCGTGCAAAATAAACATGCCGACTATAAACCAAAAAGTTCAGAAGCTTCACATGTGTCGTTTATATATTATGTAAATGTTCAAATACTGCGTGAATTTAATTTTGTGATAGGGTGTTGATAATTGTTTGAAGAAGCCCACTGTAATACATGTTTGAATGAATACATTACCTATAAGAGGTACTTCCTCCGAAGTTCTAGGCATCATTTCAGCTACCAGCAGAAGAAACACAGTGAGTGACAAAATAAGAGTGACGCTGAGAGATACTTTAACAACTCCAACATCATAGGGCATAAAGAAACCCAGCAATGACAATGATGACAATAATACACAAGGCATTATCAAATTGTAGATATAGTACAATGGTTTCCTTTTCAAGCCAAAGTAAAATGTGACGTCTGGATATCTCTCTGGACAACATTCATATTTAAAATTGTGCCGTCGTGTTACAGCGTAGTCTAATTGCCACTGCTCATTGGGAACAAATGTCGATAAGTCTGGATCCTCTTTATGTTTTAGTAAGTTCATTTGAAAACTATTATATGTCCATGAACCAAATTTCATAGAACATTGCTGCATATCGAATGGAAAGAATTTGACATCAATCTTGCATGTTGATCGTAATAGTGTTGGTTTTGACCATAGTGATACTTTGCCATAGTTGGTGACGAGTGCATTTGATGTCCGGCTGCTGGACACGTAGTCGTTGGAATCGGCGCTGTAAGCAACAATAAATATAATACAAATATTAATTGATTTTGTTAGCAATAACATTAATTGAAGTAAATTGCTGTTTTTGATAACCTTTTTATGTGTGCATTTTTTGCTTCTATCTTTTGGGAAAGAAACACTGGGACAAATTTGTTTCAAATATCATTTAATGATGAAGAGGAGAAAGAGGAGCAGGAGGAGCAGGAGCAGGAGGAGCAGGAGCAGGAGGACGAGAAGAAGAAGAAGGAGGACAATGACAATGGTGATACTGATAACGACGAGATGGTGATATTTTTACTTCAGTGAAACTGCTTTTTTATGAATATGAAAAGTTACACAAAATTAACAGATATAATATACAGAAGAAAACAGGATTAATCCTCTCAACACTAGATTTCGTCTACTTTTCACCTAAAGGAAAGTTCTTTTAGAGGTTACCTTTTAAATGTCGCATCCCAAGATTCTATACATTCTCACGGGGTAAGCAACATTCCTTTGACTTTACAAGCCGATTTCCCCATTTGACATTTTCTGACTTGAATTTTAAATATTTCATCCTCCATAATCCATAACAAAGTTTATACGGAAATCCATTACACTGATTATATCTGAATGCGATCTATATCTCTCTCTATATATATATACGCTGCTGAATACGTTATGACAACAGCAAGTGTACAAGTAACTTGTTTTTATTTCTACAAATTTGAATTAGATATTTTGCATAAAATATGCTGTATTTATTTAAATTGTCTGACATTTAAAGGTTATTAATTATGCTAATGTATTATTAAGATTCATCATAACGAATTTGATGTTGATGTTTATGAACAGTAGGGCACTCAATACATTCAATGTATGACTTAGTTTGTGATTATGACTATATTACCACAAGACGTTTATAACATACAAATGTTAACAGGACATTTTGTAAAACACATTTTGCAAATGCTATAATAAAATATTTCTCGAGAACGTTTAGTGACAATTTTAAAACACCATGACCATTAAAGGTGCGTGGTCCGAATTGTTAATGTTCTGTTTTCTATCTTACATTGAGGTCTACCATTAAAACAATACGTTTCCAAATTTTGAGTTGCATTGCTACAGTGGTTTTGATATGAGAAGCGAAAACGTGTATAGTGGATACTGGAGAAAACGTTTTATGGAGAAAATGGGGGGTGAGGATGTCGATTGGGCCACATCCCATCAAATGTTTCCTATTTAACAATAACTACAATACATACATTCTAGCCATATGTTTTCCGTGTTCTACTTTTGAAATTCCGTTTTGTCATTATGTCACTTTCCGTGGGTTTTTTCTGTTTTCTTGTGGCTTTCCGTGGGGTTTTTTATTTTATGTTTTATCCGTTTTACAAGAAGTTTAATAAAGATATATTACAAACTTTACCACACTATTTACTCGTTATTTTAACTCCCAATAATTATATATCTATATTTATGGGTCAGGTGTTACCCGATCTTAGTGTTAACAAATCGACCTATATTTACCTCCTCTAATAGAATCAACAAGTTCAGCAGTTGAAGTTGTCTATCCACTAAGATAAGAGTTAAAAGCAGTTATTCCTGTGCGCGTGGAGCTAGGGTATAATTGCTTTACCGACAACTTCTCTGAAGTAGCTGTCGGGGAAAATATTTGGGGATGACAGGAGGCAGCGGTGTCAATCCGTCTTGAAAAGTGTGTGAGGAGACATTGCGCCTAAATTGCCAAAAAAAGTTGTCAGAAAAGAAATCCAAACATCCAAAATATCCAGCGACAACACCAAAAAAGGTGTATTTTTATGTAAATATTTATTTTTGACTAATTACTTTAGGGAGGGAGCCAGACTAATTTCACTGCATGGGTGAGGTCATGTAAATTGTTTAAAGGTAGATTTCGTTCGCATCACCTTCTCCTCCACCCCCATGTTCCTCCTTCATTCCATCTAGTACGTTTTTGTTACTCTTTTTTCAGTTTTTATCTTCTCTTCGTTTCCCTCATCTATCTCTTCTATATATTTTTCTTGCTCCTTTTCTCATTTTCTCTCTTTTTTCTTAGGCTCTGACGGATCTTTTCAGTGCAAAACACCACATTGGGACTCGCTTGTCAAAAGGTATACATTTTTGTCGTGCTTTTTTGTTTGTTGTTGTTGCCGAATCGCCCTTGGGCGCAGACGCACCATACGATAGAGATAGCGCTGAAGATAAGCTGTTTCAGATCTACATGAATACTATTACTAGCTGCGAGGGCCGGTCAGTAAGTAATGAAAGTTGACTTGAGACCCCATATATGGATTATTTTCATGGAATGTCTTTATGATCACATAAACACTGTACCTTTGTCTTTCTAACGGCACCTGTAAAATTATATCACACACTTGATTACGTAACAGCATTAGCATAAGCACCTTTGTTCCATAACCATGAAGGTATAGGACATTTTTTGTTTTTGCTATAGCCCCCGAATGAAATTTATTTAATTATGTTTGTACTCACTTAGGTAGCATTGTGTGTGAATTTTACATCCGGACTAGAGGCTATTCTTTTTTATGGGCATTTTAGTGTATAAAATGGCCCAAAATGAGGGTTTTTCAATATTGCCGTCAATTTCTAATCGTCACCCCCATAGGCTTTACATGTAAAATAAAAAGGCTCGTAAAAATTTAATAGCCTCTAGTTCGGATGTAAAATTCACACAAAATGCTTTTTGAGTGATTACAAAGATAATTAAATACTTTTCATTCTTGGGCTATGTGGAATTTTTTTTTATGTATTCCTTGTACAATGACATTTCACAATAAAATGTCCATTGGAAACAAAGGTGTAAGGTCGATGGTCTACAGTCACTGGCTGAAAATGAGTAGTTTTTGGGAATACGAGGTTGAAATGAGGTATTGTTGTTTATTTTAGATTTTCTTGGGAATTAAAGCACGGGTAGTGCTGCCTTTTTAATAGTAGTAGAACACAAACCTGCAGTTCATAAAACTATCATTGTCGGGCTGGAGAGGTTTTATAGTTTATTTGTAATGTGTGGTCAAATAATGTGTTATTTTTGACAAAAACAAGGTCGTTCTGTCTGTAAACATTTTGATATTGCCCACAATTCACCCATTGCACGGTTCCGCCATATGCGAGGAGAGCCTCGATCTGGCAGCATGCATGAATGGAAATTGAACCAGTCATATAACATTGCGTAAAATACGTAATACTTCCTTTCATGTCTATTGCCAGTTCGAGGCTCTCCTCGCTTATGGCGGAACCGTGCAATAGGCGAATAGCAAACGTCGAAATTTAAGGGTTTTTTTGCCAGTTCTGTTGACTAATCCCCAAACATTAAAACGAGAGTCACCCTGGAAAATATTTGAAACCATGATTAAAATATAACTGTTATTCTACTATTGTTATATTTATAGTAGATAAAAACATTTTTTTAACTTTCTGTTCATTTGAGGTTGAGATCATCCATAAAAATTCATATGAATTATTAAAGCCCTATTTACGTGATATTTTGCAATGTTCATGCATTTCCAGCATGTTGTATCGGTCATCCCACCCCCGCATGCGCAGATTGTTGGTTGATTTGTACCAGTTATCATCGTACTGAGTACCAACTCTCACACGTGACCAGTCATTATGTTTTAATATGTTTCATTTTAGAGATAATTAATATCATTTGTAATAACTGCTTTTTTAATTTTCGCCATTTTTGCAGAATTTTTGCAGATGTTTTGAACACTTGGCTCCCTTTGCGTAATTTGGCAGTGTCCCTAGTCTATTGAATTTATGCTAATGCTGTTACGTAATCAAGTTTATGGTATCATTTACGCATATGTGGTTTGAAAGGCAAAGGTAGTCTTTATGTGATCATAAAGAAATTCCAGCCAAACATTCAATATATGCATGGGGCCAAAGATCAACTTTCATTACATACTGACCGACCCTCGTATATGGCATTTGGTGCATTATTCTATAAATATCATGCCAGTAATGAGTATGATGTAAAATTTATAACATAAAAAGGCTAATGAATTCTAAATGAACTTTACTTGGTCATTTATGAGCAAGTATAAGCATACATTAATAATGTGTTTATACGCTTTATAATATTATATGATTAAAACTGATATTCGAGAACCGTAAATAGAGCGCAACAAAATGAACGAGTGAGCGACATTTTGTGCATCGTGCACTGGTAATAGTGTAACAGGACACTATGCTATGCCCTATGCTAAATTAACCCTAATCGGCATGAAATAAGAAATAGATCATTTTATTTGCTGATCAAAACAAAGTTATAATAGAGATTCTTATTCAATGTGTGCGTCTTGTAAAGAATTCACGTAATTTGATTGGTTTTCTGGTGTATAATATTACACAATAGTTGATAGTGATATTAGTCAGGGCGCGCGCCGCCACTGACGCAACGGCGGCACGCTTGTTGCTCCTCAATGATCGCGCGATAATGCGTTCGCGTAATACACTTGCGAGAACTAAGAACGCGATTCGGCGGCTTAGATGTTCGTGCTGGTTTTGTTCATTTAAAAAACGGGGATGTCCTCACAAAAGTAACTTTTATTTTTTTCTGAAAAAAGGCAGGTTTTTCTCGCAAAATTACATTAAAACTGAATAAGAATGAGAATAAAAGATAGGATTTTGTCTTTTGCCTATCCAATATCGTGTCCTAATGGATGGGCTGGCCAATATTTTTATCGTAGTTGCGCCGGCATCCACTACTCAAAATATTGGCCAGCCCATCCATTATGACACGATATTGGATAGGCAAAAGACAAAATCCTATCATTTATTCTCTAAATATTAACATGGGCAATTCCTGGGACATTTCCAGAAAAATAAATGTCAGGGAATCTAGGGTAGCCCATGGGATACCATTACTTGCTGTCTTAAATTGGAAATTGGTAAAGAATGGTTGAAACATACTTTTCTAATTCACTGAGGAAACGTACGTACGTTGACAGCAATTGTATTATCTAAGATTCGAGTTATAATTTGGTTAAAGTTATAATTCTGGAATACCCTGCGCACCACCTTAATCCTCTACTATAACTGTAATTATAACCCTAAAGCGCAGGGTGCGCAGGGTATACCGGAATGCTGGTTTCACGCTGTCATCATGCTTGTCGCTGAGCGGCGTGCACGCACGCGCATTGCAGACAAACGGACACAATCAAGGCCTGTCATTAGCTGCGGTAAGGGGCATGCAAGTGTGTCAGTGGCATTAATATGCCGAAATTTTGGATTTTTTAGTATTATAGAATTAAAACATTGAACCACGTCACTGACAACCTTCAGATATCGATATTCTGAAAAACCACACATAATGGTTTGGAAAGCCTGTAGGCATTTGTGTTAGTCTCGGGTCATTTTGGGTGACAACCTTTGTCGAATGAATCAATAAATGTACAACTGACTAAAACAAAAACAAGCTTAAAAGGATCGACTAGGCAAAGATATGCTTTTGCTGTGACGATGTCCGACGTAACTCAGGGGCATAGTCGAACAAATCCAGGTTACCTTTCTTTCATGTTGAGATGATTACTTAAAGGTTAGATGTAAAAAATATGCTGATGATATTGGCATTTGATATGAGTAAATAAATGGGATTTTAAATCATTATGACTGAAACAGTGAAACTAACAACAAGTATAGTCAGATGTATAAGATGTATATTGATAAATGGTGTGCACAAAACGATTCATGTTTAGTCTTGACTCACAGATACAGACCTGCAAACAAGCCATGCACGTTTTACCAGGACGCAACAATTTGTGTGACATAGAAAAATTGCACGAAAATATATGACATTTGCGCGGGATGTAGTGAAAATGTAGAAAATTTGCGTAAAATGGCAGATTCCATGGAAACAATTTGTGTGACATAGAAAAATTGCACGAAAATATATGAAATCCAGCAGATTGATATACAAATTCCACAAACCCTTGAAGCGAATTTGGGATTTCCGTGATTTATTCTAGCAATGCTTTCATTTGTTGTTTTAAACATGACTCTACACTCGTCTATGCAAAACAAAAACTCCCAATAACTATATCTCTATTTATATTTATGGGTCAGGTGTTACCCGATCTTAGTGTTAACAAATCGACCTATATTTACCTCCTCTAATAGAATCAACAAGTTCAGCAGTTGAAGTTGTCTATCTACTAAGATAAGAGTTAAAAGCAGTTATTCCTGTGCGCGTGGAGCTAGGGTATAATTGCTTTACCGACAACTTCTCTTAAGTAGCTGTCGGGGAAAATATTTGGGGATGACAGGGGGCAGTGGCGTCAATCCGTCTTTAAAAGTGTGTGAGGAGACATTGCGCCTAAAATGCCAAAAAGGTGGCTGAAAATAAACTCAAAAATGACTTTATCCAGCAACAACACCAAAAAAGTGTAATTTATTTTGACTAATTACCTGTGGTAGAGAGCGAAACCCATTTTAATGGGTGAGGTCATGTAAGTTGCCTAAAGCTAGATTTCTTTCGCATCATCTTCTCCTCTCCATTTCCCTCTTTTATTTCTCATAGTCCTCTTTGTAAGTTTTTATTACTCTTTTTTCATTTTTTTATCTCCTCTTCGTTTCTCTCAAATCTTCTTTTCCCTCATCTATCTCTTCTATTTTTTCTTGCTCCTTTTCTAATTTTCTTTTTTATCTCGCTCTCTTTTTTCCGAGTGGGTAGTTGGAAGTCTCTGACGGACTTTTTCAATGCAAAACACCACATTAAGACTTGTTTGTCAAAGGTGTACAGTTTTGGCGGGCTTTTTTGTTTATTTGTTTGTTCTTGTTGCCGAATCGCCTTTGGGTGCAGACGCATCATACGATAGAGATAGCGCTAAAGATAAGCTGTTTCAAATCGACTGGGATACTATTAGCTATATGGCATTTGATGCATTATTCTATATATATTATGCCAGTAATGACTATGATGTAAAATTTATAACATTAAAAGGCTAATGAACTCTATGACCAAGTATAACCATACATTAATAATGTGTTTATGCGCTTTATAATTACATGATTAAAACTAATATTCGAGAGCCGTAAATAGAGCGCAACAGAATGAATGAGTTAGCGACATTCTGTGCATCATGTCCAGGTAATAGTGCAACAGGGCACTATACTATGTCCCATATAAAATTAACCCTGAATTGGCATGAAATAAAATAATAGATGATAATCATTTTATTTGCTGATCAAAACAAAGTTATAATAGAGAATATTAACAGGGGCAATTCCTGGGACATTTCCAGAAAAATAAATGTCAGGGAATCTAGGGTAGCCCATGGGATACCATTACTTGCTGTCTTAAATTGGAAATTGGTAAAGAATGGTTGAAAAATACTTTTCTAATTCACTGAGGAAACGTACGTACGTTGACAGCAATTGTATTATCTAAGATATAAGTTATTATCTGGTTTTAGATTATTAGGAAAACCGTTGTTTTTACATGTTTTATAATCACGATAACATTTCTTTCATTCCGATAATGTTATGAAAGTTATAATTCTGGAATACCCTACGCACCACCTTACCCATATAATTATAACCCTAACCATAACCCTAAAGCACAGGGTGCGCAGTGTATACCAGTATGCTGGTTTTACACTGTCATCCCACTTGCCGCTGAGCAGAAAAATGGACATAATCAAGGCTTATTATTAGCTGTAGCAGCAAGCGGCATGAAATTGTAATGGGGCATTTATATGCTAAAATTTTGGATATTTTAGTCTTATATAATGAAAACAGTGAACCACGCCCACTGACAACCTTCAGATATTGATATTCTGAAAACCACACATATGGAAAGCATGTAGGCATTTGTGTTAGTCTCGGGCCATTTTGGGTGACAACCTTTATCGAATGAATCAATAAATGTACAACTGACTAAAACAAAAACAACTTAAAAGGGTCGACTAGGCAAAGATATGCTTTTGCTGTGACGATGTCCGACTTAACGCAGGAGTATAATCAAACAAATCCAGGTCACCTTCCTATCATGTCGAGATGATTAGGTAGAGTGTTAAGGGTTAGACTTTTAAAAATCTGGTGATATTGGCATTTTGGTATGAGTAAATAAATGGGATTTGAACTCATTATGACTGAAATAGTGAAACTAATTATAATAAGAAGCATAGTATAATGTATGTTGATGATAGGTATGAACAAAATGATTCGCGTTTAGTCTGGACTCACATAAAATACAGACCTGCCAACAAGCCATGCACTTATTACCAGGACCCAACGATTTGTGTGACATACAAAAAATGCACAAATTTGCGCATGTTGTGCTGAAATTGAGCATAAAATGTCAGATTTCATGGAAAATGGTAGATTTCACCAAGACAATTGTTGGGCACTGCGGCTTATTACCTTTTGTAATTTTGGCTTATTACCTTTTTCATTGTTCCTTGTCTTTCAGTATGCGCGCTCATCATATTTTGTTCATGGCCCTGGTTTTGAAAACTCCCGCCACAACACTAGTATAAGGCTATTAACCAGTGTAGTGGTTGTATGCCTTTGGTATTGCCTTTGGTGATAAACATTGTGGTTAACTCATCTATATTGTGTAATTCAGATAGTATAGATGAGTTGACCTCGATATTTATCAATAAAGGCAAGGGACTGGTGTATCGATATTCTTGCGCGAACTGTATACAACCACTACATTGTTTAATAGCCTTATTGTGATGTGGCGAGAACATGATTTTAAACGCACGGGCCCTGAACAAAATATGATGCGCGCGCATACTGTCAGGCAAAAAACAATGGAAATTGTGACGATGCGCCAGGCAATGACGTCACAAATCAACACATATAGAAACGAATTGAAAATATAAACCAACAAATACTAGTTTGATGTGAGTTGTGCAATTTGGATGCAAAAGACAGGTTAATTTGGCCTGATACAGGTAAATGATCATTTGTGGTCAATAATGTCCATTTGAGAAGGAAAACTTGACCCCTGCCGCATCGGTAGACGAAACCGAAATTGATCAACTCTTGCTTTCTTCAGAAACTATGAGTTCATATGATTGAAACTTATGTTTTACACATTTACACAAGATGACCATAATTTCTTAAACGTCGCTTTTTCAAAACAGAACCAGGAACTTACTTGTCATATAGGGTGATGTCGGGAACCCAGAGTTCAGTGGCGGGAATGCGTAGAATTTCAATACCATCGTATGTAGATATATTCCATACCATTTTTTCGTCAGACCAATGCTGAAAAAGAAAAAAAGAACACGGTAATAAAAATTAAAGATATGAAATTAGAATCTAACAATGAACATAACAGATACATAATGTTTTTAAAATTATTTAGGATAATGCATTCATTCTGTTAGATCTCGATGATTCCAAATCAATTGTCATTCGTAAAACTAATTATGCATAAAACATCAGCAAAGTGAATTGATGTAACATCAATGCATTATGTAAACATACCATGTTGAATTCAATTCTATCAATTGGTGCCGAATGTAATCTGTTATGTTCAATAAAAAAATAAGTATTAAGTCGGATGAGTTCAATTCTCCCATCCATCTTCTAAGATATAATATAGGCATACTTAAGTTATTGGTCATTCTGTCCTTATTGAATACAACATCCCATGTCAACAATTTTGATTTAAAAAAAAGCGCAGTGATTTATAGTGCGCTACGCACAGGCACAACGCCTAGACGTTGATCAACAAGCCTCAGCACACTTTACAGATTGTCGCTGACCACTACGGCCCCACATCATTGCATAAACTATTAAACAACAATTCAGGGACTTTGCTGCTTCAAGTGCGCACACCCTAGACATTCCACAAATAAAACCATAGAGAATACAGCATGACATAATTTATTCACATGTTACGTAATATGGTTGCTGTTAAAGTCACATGATTCGATTTTGAAGGCGTATGTTTCAATTGCTTATTACTTTGTGCGACAATTCAATTATAGGTTCTCTACTACCAGTAGTACTAGCTTTAAAAAGTTGAGCTTCAGACAATAAATAATACCCGGAAATAACAATGGGTTACTATCACGAAAAAACAATAGCTTTAACATCAATGTATCGAAAATATTTTGAAATAAAAATGATTTTCGCGACAAACAGCTTATTTGAGGTTGATAGAATCTCTGGCGATAATTAATTGACGTATATGTACACTGAAATCAAATACGCAACGTGGCAGAGCATAAAATGTGCCTTCGACCCCCGCCTTAGGCACCCGCTGTCACTTTTGACCCAATAAAGTCGAGGCAACTTTACTTAGAACCCGGATAGATGGGCTTACTCTGCCTCACAACCCTCAGGTATGGTTGCTCATTATGCTTAGGTAATCATGTAAAGCACGTCATCACTTGCTTTGGTATCGCCTTTGCCATAGTATGGGCCATTACCCTCATTGTTTTGAAATTTTACACGTATCATAGATATGTAAGACCAGTGTATTTTGATAGGGAAGCTATCGTTAACGCAATGTGGCATATTTGGGTTGAGATCGGTCTTGAACATCATTACATCTATGTTTTTACGCATGAGATATAATAACGATAATTCCTGTGAAATGTTTTCCTTTCAAGTTGCTTTTACACTTGATAACACGAGAAGTGTCAGAACATGTGAATATGGAAAAGCATCATTTTAAGGTGGTACTACACCCTTTGATAAATTTGTGACTATTTTTGCATTTCTCTCAAAAATAATAACACACTGGTAAAATGTTTTAGGTATATTACAGAGGCAAGGAATCCAGTTACTACACTGGAATTTCAGTGACAAGATGATAAGAAAAGAGGTACCGTTAGAATGTACCTCATTTCTTAACATATATAATGAACCACTTGTCTTGAATCACTGGAATTTCAGTGAAGTAATTGGATTCCTTGCCTCTATAATTTACATGAAGAGATGTTCTGTTTAGTTATTTTGTACAAAATAATAAAAATGGGTCTTTCAATGTTTTTGAATTTCAATTTCATACTTTTCGGACTCATCGATATGGTTTTGTCAATCAAGTTTATTTGGGTGAGATTACCCGTGTACCTTCTGTGATCTCATGTAGTCCAGCGGTAAACTCTCGACCGGTAATTGTAAGGTCCGGGGTTCAAATCCCACTGAGTCCTGTTTTTTTTCTCTCTTTCAATTTATTATAGGTCAGTTTGCCTGAGCTTCATACAGTCATTTAAATCATAATTTCTTGGGCTTGCATAATTTATTTCCGATCCGTGCATCGCATATGAAGAGCTCTGTTGCAAAAGCCCTTACATCCACTTTTGGCTGAAATTGGGTTATTGACATGACATTATAGTGTGGGTACAAATTTTGGTGGTTGTTTGACCTTCATACCACTTTCCCTTACGGAGATATCGTATATTTCCTGTTTGGGAAATCTGAGGGAATTTCCGGAAATCTGAACTTAAAATGAATATAAAATGTTAGGAAAATAATTTCTTGATGTATAATAATAGCCTTGAATGTTCTTTAACTATTAAAACCAAAAGGAACTATTTTGAGTGCACTATGTTTGAAAAAAGTCATTGTAATTAACGAAAGCTGTAGCTTCGGAAATGCTCAAAAACGTTATTTTCCCTGATTTAATTACAAATTCATAAATAAAAAAGTAAATGAGATAATTCAATTTTTCTTTTTTGATTTTGAAAGCATTAGTCAAGTTCCATAAAGTAGTGCAAACAAATGCGCTCAAATTTGATTGCAAAGGTGGTTTCTAGAAAAGTGGTAAATTTATTTTGTTGCAAAAGCCCTTACATCCACAAAAGGTGCGATATTAAAGAAATAATAAAATAAATAGGAAGGCTTGAAAATTGTACCAAAACTATTCTTTTAGTTTCTATTCATCAACACTTTATCCGAACCCAAATTTAATCAAATCGAACAAGTAATACTTGCACAATTAAAAAAAAGTCAAAAGTGGATGTAAGGGGTTTTGCAACAAAGCTCTTCATATATTAATTGTGTCACGCATTGTCTTACACCCTACGTGTAACCTTTCTTCATTGGAAAGGGAAACTGGACCTAAAAAATAATATTTATGTAATCCAAAAATCTCAGTCAAGCTTAGATCTCAAATCAGTGTCATATAAATCATGTATTACAACGTGTTGGATCATTGCTTCAGCAACAGTAGTTGCAGCATTTCGTGATCCACAGCATCATCCCCCCACTTTTCTATAACAAAAAGTTGAGATTTTTATACCACTGGAAACCTCTGGCTGAGTGCATAATGTTTATGTACAAACACATTCTTGCAGATTAATATTATTCGTTTATGCATAACTCGCAAACGCCAAATTGGAATCAACTGATATTTTGGGAATGAGCTTTTTTCGTCGATATCTATTGCAAAATGTCATAAAAAGACGATGAAGATTTATTGTTTTGTTTGCTTGTGTGTTTAGTTTGTGTTAGACACAATTACAAACAAGCGAAATAAGAAAAACAATTGTACACTGGAATATAAGGATTTCAAATGATGTTGATAAAAGTGAAATGTAAATTTTCGTGTATTTTTACAGTTTACTTCTGTAAGGTGATCTATCATATATTACATGAAATTGCTATCTTGTAATTTATAAATGAGTATCCGTAGTTGACTCGGCTTTACATTCATGGATCAATATAAATACAGTTTTCGTTAAAAATTGATATTTTTTTAACAAAGGGTATATCTGAAATATGTATATAACTGGTTGCTATATCTTATAGTATTAACATTGGTAAGTTCAAAATATCTCCAATCTGGAGAATCAACGTGGGAATATAACTTTTGGAATTGCAAAACGACAAACAAATTCGAAATTGTAAAATCGTCTGTTGGCCAAACGCCCTCTACAAATAATATTTTCCCATCAGATTCCCCTTGCATCGATAGAGGGCCTTGAGAAGTGCAAACATCATCAGGTTCACAAATTGGTGTTACGAAGAGCAGTTACTAGAAGCTTAAAGGTTTCTTGTAAGTAATCTAAACCCGCATGTATAATTAATTAATGCAGAGTTTCAGATTATGCCAAACATCGCTGGGTCTGACCACAGCTCGATTTGCTGCGCTTACACCATGTACACGACATGCACGCTTAAATTGATGACAAATGATCCAATTGAGTTTATTCTTAAGATTATTATAGTCCTGGTCACATGGTATTTCCAATTTATTACGATGACCCACTTCGTACATGTGAAGTTATAATGTTGAACATTACTTCAGTTTCGATTTGAGAGGTAAACACGTGACCTCGTGTGTTTCAATAATTTGCTTAAAACACCCATGATACACGTTTGCTTAGGGACGCACCATTTGACTTCCATTGGCTGGAAGTTGAGGTCGGGGTAGTTGTTGGCTTTCTTCGTCGTCAAAGGCGTCGAATGTTTTGTTTTGTGTTTAGCACTACAAATTGGTCAGGATTTGACGAAAAGCAGTTACTAGAGACGGAGATTTGTTTTGCACTAGGTATTGGCCTGGATTGATTGTTTTAATTTTCATACATTATCGTATAGATGGGTATTTGCTTTAGTGGGTGCTTTTTTGTTTTGTTTTTCAAAAACATCCTGAAAAGGAACTGCCTGAAAAGAAAGTCTTAATCAATCTAGTAGGCTTAATGTTCACACCATAAAATATAGAGACTATAACGTTGCATCAAGTAAAGCAATCAGTGTTCCCGGACTCTCGTTGTTGTGACAGGGATGATGTTGGGAGTATTATCCTCGTAATAGTTTTTTCTTATCTTTGTACAATTCAAATGAAACGTTTCCACATCTGATGCAGCTTGATGTGCCGCCTTATTTCAATCACCTAACTATAGACCTACTTTTGCACTCCATCTGAATACAATTTGGTGTTAATGAAGAAAAAGGGCTATTTGTTTGAAGACAGATACACTTTCAAGAAAGTATGCCTAATGGTTGAAACTGGGGCAAACACATACTGTATTCGTGTTCTCGGTGTTCCCAGGATCACTGATGGATTGACTGTAATATAAAAGGAGCGTTTAGAATTATGCTAAAACGTCACGGGTATTATCAGAAATAATTATTCCTATTCAAGCTTGACATAACAAAGCCTAAATTCAGCCTATTTGAGGTAGAATGAGTATTCATTATTTCCTTATGAAGCGACGTCGAAAGGAATGAATTAAAATTGATTGAAGTTTATAACTTTTGATCCAGTTTTTTTTTATTCCAGTTTTCAGATGGTACTTATCGTTCATCAGCGCGAGTTATACTGTGATATGTATCATCAGGTCATGGCCTGTTTGGACCTAATTAATAAATTATTATTGTATACAATTTGTATGCTACAGTCGAGTTACTGTAATGAATGGTTTCGATTGGAAATGGATAAAATCTAACTCTAAAATCTAAGTTCGAGCAGCAAATTCAACCTAGTCAATACACTGGATGAACAAAATGGCAGCATGCAACCCAGGTTGGGTTTCGGCTTTTTAGTCATGCCAATACTGATGCTATAGCTGATTGAGTCAATCATTAGGCTAAAAACAGGCATGCAGTTATGTTGTTCCATAATTTTGTCATCAAATATTGATATGTTTCTCTAGCGCAATTAATTTTAAACCAATCGGTAATTACTGTAACTGATTTGATTGCTGGCTATGAATATTAAAGTGATTTTATCATTTTAATCCTTGTACTTTTAATACCAATCTATAATTCACATATTCAATGGCAATACTGCGCAAATGATCCATATAATCTGGCAATATTAACCACCTGGCACGCATATATACTTAATATGTTAAGTTGCATTGCCATCATATATTTATATTGTTTCTATAAAGTTTAGATCTTAATTTTAGTGTCACAGGGTATTTACATGCGACATCTGTGGTCCATTTCACTAAACATTACAAAGCTTCGTAAGTCGTGAAAACGTTCGTAACTTACGATGAATCGTAAGTTCCATTTCACTACTTACGAACGGTACCTTTCGTAAGTAATAGGGATTTATTACACGGACCCTTCGTAAAGTTACGTCTAGTACTAGTATTGGGTATTCGTAACTTTACGAACGGTTACATGAGTTACGAAGGGTTAAAAGTTTAGTGAAATGGACCCCGGATGTTTTGTCCCATTGGGCATTTATTAGCATGAAAATAAGTAACGTCATGTTAAGCTTACTGATAAAGCTAAGTTGAAATCTATACGAAACTTTTAAAATACATTCTTACAGCATTGTAAGGAAAAAGTAAGTGTATGTGAAACGTTGAAATTGTGGTTAATATTCAGCGTACTTTCTTCCACGGACCAAGTGGCTAACATCCGTTTTTCTTTGTTTTAACCTTTAAAATTTCTCCAGTATTTTGCACACGTATGAGTCAATCATCACCCGGTTTCAATACTTCATTGAAAGCCGCTGCTGGTATACGTAAATAACCACCAATACTCGTTAAAATGTAACTTTGACTTGTATCGGACGATAATTAGCGCTGCTCATCTCCTCATCATCAGGCTTATGTTCTCTTTAAGGCTATTTGGAGGGACTTCTTACTATCTTTGTGTTACAATTCGAATTCAAATCCGCACGGTTTTATGCATTGCCCTACTACTATATCGATTGATTGGAAACGAATAATTGTGCGAAAACGATCCGTAAGAACCTAATCTTATAATTTATAGTGTATTTTTGTTCAGTTGAAAGACACCAACAGACACATCGCTAATAGTCAGGATATTGTCAATAAGGTACCAAAAATATCAAGCTGGCCATTGCTGTGCTCTTATCTCATAATTTCTGTTGTTTCTTGGTAAAGTGCATGTATTTTTACCGTTTCGCGGTATTCTAATCCTGGGTATACAATGCAACATCACGTCAAGAGGGAGATGAAGTTACATTATATTCAAGGATAAAACAACATACTAGAATAATCTTGACAATCGAAGTAGAATCTCGCACGATGCATTAATATCAAATGCATTCACTCTTTTATACACGGGTAAACCTTTCAATGTACAAATGCTAACAATCTGAAAGACATTTTGTGTGTACTAATTTGATTGTATTTTAATTTTGAATTCATCAAGAGTATCTAGACATTTGTGTGACGTTCTTAGAAGAAGAAGAAAAAAGAAACCTTTTAAATAATTCGAGTAAGGTGACACTGGTGGTATTTATTTAGCCTTTCAAACAATGTATTCGATAACTTGAAGAAATTAAATACTGGTAAACATGGTAAATCAAATTTGCGTAAACAGAAAGTCTGGAAAATAGGTGTAATATTTTAACTTACATCTTACGCAGTACGAGTTTTTTTTAAATATTATTTTATTATATAATTTCATTTCATTTTGCATTTTTATATTATTCATTTGTGTTTCAAGTAGAAAGTATTAATGGAACCATTATTACAGAGATGATCTCTGGAGTGCTCAAGAAAAACACTTATTTATCATCGGCTATTTCCAATTAATTTTATGACATTTACGGATGTAAAATCTTTAATTAAATCTTCGGACATTAAATTTATTCAATAAAATTCCTCTGTAATTTAATACCCTGCTGAATAATGCAACCGTTGATAATCCTTGTGTCAGGAAAATATCGGGAATATCGTAGTAAAAATATCTTATTAATCTGATACTTTGAACGTAATTTCTTTATAAATATTAAATTAATATTGGGAAAAAAGTTGTTATCGTGATAATGGTTGAACATTCTTGCATAATGCCTTTCATTGGATATTATTCCATGCTGAATTAAAAGTTTCATTTGGCAGAATAATTATGAAGCGGTGAAAAATAGAAGAAGAAGAAGAAGAAGAAGAAGAAGAAGAGGAGGAAGAAGAAGAAGAAGAAGAAGAAGAAGAAGAAGAAGAAGAAAGAAGAAGAAGAAGAAGAAAGAAGAAGAAGAAGAAGAAGAGGAGGAAGAAGAAGAAGAAGAAGAAGAAGAAGAAGAAAAAAAAAGAAGAAGCAGAAAAAGAGGAAAAGAAGAAGAAGAGGAAGTAGAAGAAGAAGAAGAGGAATAAGATTGAGCATAAAGAGGGAGAGGAGGAAGGAGAATATATAATTATGACGATGACAATGATAGATGGTGACATTGTAGATGGTCATATATAACAACACTAAGGATGGCAACACAAAAATCGACATTATTACCATCGCAGTTATCTTTGATTTTATCATTTTCATTATCATCATTATTTATGAGGATAAATCATCATCATTATCATCGATATCCTCACTATCAACATCTAAATCTATACGGAAATCTTTGAACCCATTATATCCCGATAAACTCTCAATCCGGAAAAAAGAATCAATCTTATTTAAACCTACTTATCATTGGAACCAGGGTTATATATGCTAAACCAATACACACTTGAGACTGTCTCGTATCAATACCGTCTTGACCTGGTTTTCTTAATAAGGGCTTTAGACGAATTATCCTAGATCAACTTTTGACTAATCAGGGTAATGAGAGTTGGTGCAAATATTCAGAACACGATGAAGAGTTTGTGTGGTGTGCAGTATCAGTTGTGCTGGATTTTCTTCGGGTGGAGGGGTTGGCATGGGGGCTAAAGTGAATTTCAGGGAGTCTGAAGATTTGATGAAATTTGAAAATATTTGCCCCCAAAATAGTAAAAAAATCCCGAAGTTTGTGGAAATATTTTCTTCACCCCCTTTCCTCGTCGCGCCACCTCTGATGTGCAAATGAATTACGTATAAGTGGTGAAAATAATCGAGAGATGGCGATATGTCGTCGCTACCAACGGACACGGATATCATTTGGAAACAAGACATAATAGTAGTAAAGTGATAGTACACTGCAATATTAACACATTCTGAATATTATATGTTTTTCTTATGCTTATTTCTTGTAATATTGTATTTCAATAACTTTTATGTGTAATAATAGTAAATAATTTTTTTGATGTTTTAAGATTGTAAAAAGTAACGCAATTTGGCTATTTGCCACGATGTTATTTTGAATAAATATGAAATGAATGAAATGAATGAATGAATGAATTGACCTTATAGGAAATGAGCCAACGAAGCCAAAAATCGCATTAATATTTCCATAGTTCTTTGGCTGATAATAACAAAAGGAAAGTGTTGGGCCTTTTCTCCTAACCAAGAAAAATTAACATCCTCTTGTATCAAGCCTTGGGATCGTGTTTATAGAACCCATACCAGTCCTCTTGTGTATCAGCTTTATTTGTCTCAATATTTGTGTCCAAACATCGCTAGAATATGCTCTACTTCTACCCACGTTAAGGTCTTTCAAACATTAGGCATTCGCGTCTAGCTTTAATAAATATTAAAATACTGGTAAACATGGTCATTGAAATTTGCGTCAAGATAATGTGGAAAATCGTAGTTTACTCTTACGCAGTGCAATATTTTAACGATAGTTTCATTATGCGATTTTATTTTATTGTTTGATTTTTTTTATATATTCATTTATTTAAAGTAGAAAGTATGTATTAATGAGATCAAACAGAGAGGCCTGATCTCTGGAGTGTTCAAGAAAAACACTTATCATCGGCTATTTCTAATTGATTCAATGACCTTTGACTGATGTGAAATCTTCACTTCACCGCGGACATTAATTTTATTCAATACAAATCCTCTGATATTTTCTGCTGTATGTAATTTGATACTCTACTCAATAATGCAACGGTTGATAATCCTTGTGTCAGGAATATCGGGAATATTGTGGTCGAATTTGTTATGAAATTTTCAAACAGAGTTCTTATAATGCTGAAACTTTGAACGGAATTTCTTTATATCCATTGAATTGATACTCGTGAAATTATTTTTGGGAAAACGATAATTATTAGCGTGTTAATGTTGAACATTCTTGCAAATGCATTTGATTGAAAATACATGTACTGTTCCATGCTGAATTGCAAGCTCATTAACTGTAGAATAATTATGAGGAAGTAGGAGAATAGTATACAGATGAAGAAGAACCAAAAAGAAGAAAATAAACAAGAAAATAATAATTATGTTAAAGAAGTAAAAATACAAAGATAATAAACAGCAACAAAGGGAGACGCAGATGATGATGATGATGATAATAATTTTGACGATAACGATAAACAAAATGGCAATAATGATGGCAACACAAGAATCGACATTATTACTATCGCAGTTATCTTTGATTTTATCATGTTCATTGTCATCATTATTTATGAGGATATAATCATCATCATTATCATCGATATCCTCACTATCAACATGTAAATCTATACGGAAATCTCAATCCGGACAAAAGAATCAATCTTATTTAAACCTGCTTACGATTGGAACCAGTGTTATATGCTATAAAACCAATTCACACTTGAAACCGTTTGATATCAATACCGACTTGACCTGGTTTCGTTAATAAGGGCTTTAGATGAATTATCCTAGATCAACTTTTGACTAATCAGGCTAATGAGAGTTGTTGCAAATATGCAGAACACGATCACGAGTTTGTGTGATGTGCAATAGTGATGGGGCCAGATTTACTTTGGAGGGGGTGGAGGGGGGGGAAGTGAACTTCAGGGGTCTGGGCCAGGGGCGTAGCCAGCTTTTTGGTCGGGGGGGGGGGCAAAATAAAATTTTGGGGGCACAGACGAAAAAAATTACAGTTGCATCATACAATAGGGGCCTACATAGAGACTGTACGTCTTCGAGCTTCCAAAAAAGGCTTTATTGGGACTTGGTATTTTACACTATTTTCGTGCCCATTATCAGGATGAAAAGGGGTTTATCCTTAAAATGTGCGTGCGTAGCGCGTAAAAATTGGTATTATACACTATTTTGGCCCATGATCGGGCTTTTGGTAGAAAAGGGGCTCCGTGTCCCTTTTCTTTTCCTTTGCCCTCCTGATTTTCTCTTTCAATTTTTGTCAGGGGGCACTCTGCCTCACCTGCCCCCCCCCCCCCTCCCGCTGGCTACGCTACTGGTCTGGGCATTTGCCAACAATATTTGTCCCAAATAGTGCAAATTTTAAAACTAGTTTTCTTCCGACCAGTGAAGACTAAACGACGGGGAGACACAGCTTGAGGAGATAATTCGCTTCCCCCACACACCTCCATGGCATTCAAAAATGATCGAGAGATGGCGACATGTGGAAATAAATTTCAAACATATAACATGTTCACATACAAGCACACAAAAAATATGATTGTTTCTTAGTATTGGTTACAAAATTAATTTTAGTTCAGCGTACTCAAATCTGTACCACTAATTAGAATTATATATTGGTAAAAAAAATCTTTTTCTAGTTATCTATATACAGGGTTCAAAAGAAATAACTCCCCCTAAAATTAAGCTCTTATTCAAAAGAGCCGTCACTCTAGATCGTTGCAACTGTTTCTTCTAACATTTACAAGTAAATTTCATTTCTTCTTGACAACGAAAAAACTAAGCACCACAATACAAACCTTATTTCTCCTCTTATAGTGATTTTCCCATTTTTGAAACACCTACTTCTAAATTCATGTCAATATATTATTTTTATACTGAAAGATCACAAACAAACAATTAATCAATAAAAACATTGATCTCGTTGATATCGAGAACGTTTCTGTATAGGATGCTGAAAAGTGCAACTTTTTCTGAAAGCATCATTTTGGGAAAATGTGATTATTTTTGACAAAACAAAAATGATTTTGAGAAGGGAGAACTTTGGGAGGGAGGATAGAAAAATATATCCTCTATTCACAGGTTTTTAAATTTTTCAAATCAACAAAATATATGTCAAATTATGCGAAGGAATGTTTTGCAATTTTAGTTGGGGATTTATTTTTTTAACTCTTTAGGTTGTTGAGCTTAATTAATTTAATTAATTAAGTTAATTTTTTGTTGCCTTGCTGTCTTAATTATTGCATTGAGTAATTACAACTTGGTAAGTTAACCAAAACAAGCAATAATTGCATTGAGTGATAAAACTTGAAACAGCAACAATTAACCGAAGACAGCAAATCTTTTAGCACAACAAGCTTAGACAACTCACACTAACTCGGACTGTTCCAACTTAAACCACTTTTAATTGTGGTAAAATTTGAGCCCTACGACCACAAAATAATTCCGCCGTACCCGTAGAATGTTTATTTTCATAATCGGCATAAATAAAACATTTATAAGAAGCACTCTTGAATGGCTTTTATCGTAAGTAAAATCTATTCGGAAATCTTTCAACACATTATATCTCGAAAACCCTTAATACATACATCCGGACAAAAAAGCAAGCTTGTTTAAAGCTACTTATGATTGGAACCAGGGTTATAAAGGGTTCACAAAAAATAACTCCCCCCTTAAAATTACAAGACATTTCTTTGCATAACTTGACATACATTTCGTTGATTTGAAAAATCTAAAAACCTGTGAATAAATGAATCATTTTCCTACCCTTCCAAAGTTCTTTCCTTAAAATCTTTTGTTTTGGCCAAAAATAATCACATTTTCCAAAAATGATGCTTTCAGAAAAAGTTGCACTTTTCCACATCCTATACATTTAATGTACAAAAACATTTTCGATATCAATGTCTTGATTGATTTCATGGTGCTTTTGTTTTCTTTAATTTTTATGTATACGATTACCCAGTCACCCATGCAATCATCTTGCAGTATAAAACAATGATTAATTGACATGTACGGGGTTTTTCTAGAAGAGTTTGTTGAGTCGGTGTTTCAAAAATGGTAAAATTAATTTAGGAGTTACAAAACATTTCTTTGCATAACTTAACACTCATTTTGTTGATTTGAAAAATTTAAAACCTGTGAATAGAGGCATCATTTTGCTACCCTACCAAAGTTATCCCTTCTCAAAATCTTTTTGTTTTGGTCAAAAATAATCATATTTTTCAAAAATGATGCTTTAAAAAAACTTGCGCTTTTCAACATCCCATACATGTAATGTACAAAACTTTCTCGGTATCAATGTTACGATTGATTTAATTGGGTTTTTTTTCCTTCACCTTTTTGTCTCTGAACTCTTAGCCACCCATGCAACCATCACGTAGTGCAAAATAATGATTTGTTGAAGCTAATTTTGACATAAATGAGGATGTTGAAAAGTGCAACTTTTTCTGAAAGCATCATTTTTAGAAAACGTGATTATTTTTGGCCAAAACAAAAAGATTTTCAGACGAAAGTACGTTGAGAGGGTAGAAAAATAATTCCTTTATTCACAGGTTTTTAAATTTTTAAAATCCACGAAATGTATGTCAAGTTATGGAAAAAAATGTTTTGTAATTTTAGGGGGGAGTTATTTTTTGTGAACCCTTTATATGCTTATCCAATTCACACTTGAGACCGTTTGATATCAATACCGGCTTGACCTGGTTTCTTTAATAAGGGCTTTAGATAAATTATCCTAGATCAACTTTTGACTAATCAGGCTAATGAGAGTTGGTGCAAATATGCAGAACACGATCGAGAGTGTGTGTGATGTGCAGTATCAGTGGCACCGGATTTTCTTTGGGTTGTTGAGGGGAGACAAAGTCAATTTCAGGGGTCTGGCCATTTGCCAACATTTTGACAATATTTGTCCCCAAATAGTGCAATTTTTAGTACTAGTTTTCTTCCGAACAGGGAAGACTGGAGGACAGAGAGGCAAAGCCCGAAGTTTAAGGGGAGAATCCCCTACCCACACACACACCCACCCACAGACCCACCCACCCCCACAAACAATCAGTGAAATGATAAAAAAGATGACTGACTTGTAGGAAAACAAACTGCGTGGGTGGCAACTAATGCTTTGCGTAGGATGTAAAACTTATTGCAAAAATATATGCAGAGAAATTAAAACAAGCGCATTTCATAAAAAAGATGAATATCAGCTCAACATATTACCATAGACTTTACTTAATGAAATATGGAACAAAAACTTGACTTCAGGATACGGAACTCGAATGCTTAATTGTGTCGCATCTTGTGATATTGAAATCAGGAAGTATAATAATCAACGTGAGGCTGGTAAATTGTACTGGATAAAATATCAAATTTTGTAGTTTGATACTAAAAAACGTTTGGGTGTTAGGTTAAGGCAAACGAGGTGATACAAATATGACACACAATAGTTATGTTATATACTGATAAGTTATGTTATATACTACAAGGTGTCCCATAAAAAGGTTACATGTAGAAAATGAACCGCATTTTGTGATGGTACAACAAAACAATATCATTTTTTCACATACTATTTATTTATCCTTCTTGTAACTGTTTGCTAAGTTTCAATTCCATATCTTAAAAGCAACTTAACTTGTGAGCGCAAGATGACAGGGGTGTCGAGAGTGACTAACTATCAAAATATCGCACAACGAAAGTTGAACACAAGCACACATTTGTTTTCAGATTTTTTCTTTATTATTTTTTTATGTTTCTCTTATTTTTATTGTTGAACTTATTGCACAAAAGAAACATATTGAAAAATTAAATACTGTACATTGAAAATAAATCAGTTTTAGGGATTCTGGATTCTTGGTGATTACAAATAAAGGAAGATGGTCATTAGAGAGAACAGGTTTTTGGCGAAAGCAGTTCTGCACGCTGTATCTCCTGTCATCAACATAGTGAAATGAATAACAATCTTTTGCATTTAGGCCTTTTTTGGATTTTATTGACTTGAAATCGCTGCTGTTTGTTTTCATAATTCTGACTGAACTCTTGAAATAAAACTTATTTGTTTATCAGAATAAAATACTCATCTGTCATTCTATGGCTGGGTCTACTCAAGTGTCCCGCCAAATGCACGGTGGCTGTGACGGTGGTACAATGAACCTCGTGTTGCATTAATGTCACGTAAAGAGCTTGCTCAGGAATGCGTGGAATGCGGGCTAAGTACGTAGGTTGTGAACTTGACATTCACAGGGTACTAGTAGAGGGTACATAGATTATGTAATGAAAAGGATATTTATATTTGTTAACATTAACTTAGAATGTTTTCAAAAAATCTACATGTAACCTTTTTTTGGGACACCCGGTATATACTTATAATATTAGTAATAACATAAAATATACTCAAGATTTCTTTTCGACATGGAATTAAAGGTGCGTGATTATACTGTGTCTTGTCACAAGTTGAGAGTAACGCCATATTGGTATGGTTGGATTTCGTAGCGGCAGATTCAAATCGCGCACGCTAACCTAATCCCGCAGGGTATAATACACACGCGTAGAAGGGCGATTTGTCCGATAATAACACACTGATTCGGGTCTGCTACTATACAAATTCCAACATTGTTTATTCTCATCTTGAGGCGAGACACAGTATAGATTGACAGACTCATTATTTTTCACTTAACCCATCAAAATGCAAGTTTTGGTATCAGGTGAAAGCTTATAAGTGTTTTCATAACCCAAGTTTCGCTTAGGCAGTACGAACAAAAATATAATAGTTTAGTGGTTACCAGCTCGGAAATCTTGTACTTTTCTATTCTCACGGTCGGGGATGTTCCACCTGTTGCACTTACCCACTTCTGACGTCTGTCAAAGGGGATATCCTAGCGAAATCCCTATTGCTTTGTACAGGGCCTTTCAGTTCCAGTCAATTTTCTTAGCACAGAAAGTATATACTAATTTGCCTTTTCTTTGTCAATTATTGGAAGTTGATTTCCCTGAATTGTTTCATCAAGCGATATTTATTTTATGGCATGTTTTGTGATTTTTCCATTGAGTACAACAGTATAAAGCATCTCCTTCGTGTCGGAAAGCGCGAGATGGAACAGCCAAATCCCGGCAAAAACAACCAAAAGAAGCGATCTTGCGGAAGTGACATCATGCCGACAGACCGAATAGGCTACTAAGATACACATGGATCATCTAGAATCCAAATCGATGACGTAATTTAACTCAAAACTTGTAATAAGAATATTTGGGTAATGTGCCTCAATGTGAGGTGTAAAATACAATGTGTTATAATTGAACCACAATTTAATGACGCGCCTTTAAACATAAGAAACAAAAGTTGTCACATAATATTGCTGGTATGCAACACACACGTTCCACGTTATTCTTTTTAACAAATATTTCATGAAATATAAATGTGATGGAGTAGACGTCATAAAGATTGAGGGAATTTAGCAAAACGTCTTATTACTATTAGATGACAACTGTATGAATTGTTTATAAGCAATAAGGCAAATTAACCATCTGTATGCTGATAAGTCGTGTAACAGTAGAAGAATATTAACCATTTTACAGCTGTGTGAAAATATCTGCTTTAATTTGTATCAATATAGCGCTACGCTATTAAATAAATAGCAAGGTTTAGTATGTGACTTTGTTACAACGAAATGAGTATACAGTCGCAAGTTGGTAGTTTCGAGGCATCCCGGCTGACTGAATTGATGTTCTTTGTTTGCTGCGCACCTGTACAAGCCAGTACTGTGTCCTTCTTGAATGACCCATTGTGCCACCATTCATATACAAAGGACATACAGACATACTTATGGCTTGAACAGGTGCGTGTGAAACAAAGAACACCAACGCAGTAGCCAGGGCATTTCGAAACTACCAACTTGCGACTTTACGCTCATTTCGTGATAGCAGGTCACGATTAATAAAAGGGTTTGGTTGTCATGCGCATCAGAGCGCGGTGGCGGAAGACCGAGTGGACCTTTGGACACCCTATTCATTTTGACACTGACAGGGTGTATCAAAATGATTGGTACCCATCAGCTTTGTCGTCTAATAAAACGCCTGCCTGCTTCGTCCAAATTCAACATTAGATCCTCTTGAAATTACTATAATTTATAGTTTTATGACCTTTTCTTACATAAACCTACAAGCAAGGTAGATGTTATACTGCATTTTGATGTGACATTCTTGTACGTACTCACTGGATTTTGACCGGTACCAATCATTTTGATACACCCTGTATTTGCTAATTGCAAGACCATGTTTGCGCCCCTCCCGAGTGACTAGTAATTCTCATGATTTATTTTTTTAACAAATATATCTTACCTGTTCAATCCACACGTTTGTCGTTAGAATTTGATTTCGCTCATCCTGCAATGAAAAAACAAAGAGAAAATGTTAATAACTAATACAAAGTGTTCAAAACTTCACCAAGTGAAACGATTGATAATAATTGCAGTAACCCAGCAAACACAAAATGTTTTCGACATTATTCGCAAAAGGTTATAAAAGGTTGTCAGAAAACGTTTAAATGTCGGGTTATATAAAGGGTATATTAAGAGTATAAACGTTTTAATAACCTTAATAAAAAAATTGTGATAATCTACTGCTAAGCAAATAAAAATATTTTATAGAAAACGTTTAAATGTCGGGTTATATAAAGGGTATAAAAACGTTTTAATAACATTCTAAAAACATTCTTGAAAACTTGATAAAAAACATTCTAAACAGAATGTTATTTTGGGTTGAAAAAAATATTTTGCGAAAAATGTTTGCCCAAAATATTTTCAATAACGTTTTAAAAATGTTTTCATGACCTTTATATAACCCGACATTTAAATGTTATTAAAAGGTTTTGAAAAAAACATTTTAAGAACATTTCTGTGTTTGCTGGGTTAAAATATTTTAACATAATGTTATTTAAGTATTGACACAATATTTGACAAACATATTTGCAAAAATAGTTTACAATAACATTTTTTGAAAACATTTAAAAATATTGTTGTAATGTGTTTTAATACAAAACGTTTTAAAACGTTATCATGACCTTTATATAACCCGACATTTTAATGTTATTAAAACGTTTTTACCTGAACCAAAAGCCAAAATATAACTTTTTTAAAACGTTTTTAAAACGTTTTTGTGTTTGCTGGGAATACCCTCTAATTACATAGTATTAATTTTTGAAATATTTATTTTTGATCCCGTAACTATTCATTTTGATAAGATATATTGTTTATTTTGATTGGGTATAATATCACTTCCAACTGGCAATCTTATCAAAATGATGAATAGTTTCCGTTTTATTTTAACAAGTAACTATGCAAATTGACAAGAACTCGTTATTTGTTAAAATTACTGAATACAGGACAAACTACGTAAATTTGATCAGTATGGTCATTTTTGACAAAACGACAATCTTATCAAATTTGATGAGTTGCTTGTCATTTTGATGAGAGTATCCGATTAATTTTGAAGATAAATATGTTATGTTCCCGTCTTAATAGTTTCCCTTGTAAAATTTGACACGTTTCTATTCAGAAATTAGTAGATGGTTTTAAGACTGTAGGTTGTGTGACTGAGATATCGTCAGATGCCTTATACCTTTCTATGATCTCGCATTATATACTGGGGAACAACTTTGTGGTATACTTGGATATAAAAGAAGAGGAAAAGGATAAATGGGAACAATTCAAAAATACATTTTTGTTTCTTAGTATTGGTTACAAGATTAATCTAAGTTCAGCGTACTCAATATTATAGGCCTATAGTTTGTTTTAATTAATTTGTTGCCTTGTTGCCTCAATTGCATTGAGTAATCACAACTTGAATACGGTATATA
This sequence comes from Amphiura filiformis, assembly GCF_039555335.1. Lineage (NCBI taxonomy): Eukaryota > Metazoa > Echinodermata > Ophiuroidea > Amphilepidida > Amphiuridae > Amphiura > Amphiura filiformis. The sequence goes on from NC_092646.1 coordinate 44,740,300, forward strand.
AGTTAACCAAAACAAGCAATAATTGCATTGAGTAATAAAACTTGATACAACAATGTTGAACCAAAAGTAGCCAATCTTTTAGCACAACAAGGTCAGACAACTCACAATAAATCGGGTTGTTTCAGCTAAAGCCACTTCTGATTTTGGTAAAATATTAGCCCCACGACCACAAAAAAAATTTTCATAATCAGCACAAAACCATAATGTAAGAAACACTCTTGAATGGCCTTTACAGTAAGTTATCTAGTTTTGTTGTGAGAAACGTAAAATTCTGAAGCGCAGTAAACACATTTGATTAAGTAGTACTTATATTAAGTAACAACAAGTTATGATAACGTATTATTTGAGTGATATACGTTATCAGAAAACAACGCAAACATAGCATAGTTATTATCATTACCCGTAATACCATTATAGTACTTCATGGTCACTCCATTCACGTAAAATACTAAGCAGGACAACGTTTAAACCTACTCCCATTACCGCAAATCAAGTATTCCGTTCCGTTCGATTTTAAATAGTGAAAGAATGATTTAGAGTTACTTTAGGTAAATATTCACTTCTTTAAATCAATCATTTAACTGATTATCAACCTGCCCAGATGGTTAAAAGCTTCACGATATTAACCTAGCTCCGTTTCCTTTAAATCTGCGTGAACTGTGTGCACAATGACAGCATTTTGACAGAGATTAAGTGCCTACCCAAACTAGAGATAGAGAAAAAAAAGAGGCACGCCAAAAATACATTAAGTTCATCTGGCATCCGACGGCGACAAATGAAGAAACCCGTTCGATGAAGCACACTTCGCATGATGTGTGCATTGTGTCTATTGTGAATAGCTTTTTTGCAACAGTTACAAATTCAAGTATTTGCAACGTGTTCATATAGACCACTAGAAATAGTGAACGACATTTTGAGTCGCTTGATATAAAAGAATTCTTATATTTGTAGGATTTTCACAATGTTTAACATATAAAAAGGCACGCACAGCACACTGATATACTGTCAATTCCTCATTTTGCCTAACAGGTTAATTCAAAGTGTGATTTCTTATATAATTATATTGTTGAAAATATAATTGGTTTTGGTTATTCTGACCAATTGAGTACATCATCCCGACAATTAGGCGGGTTTTACATAGATAGTGTGGTAAGACAACATGCATTTAGCAACAACTCTCCTAAACAGAAGCAGCCATAGCAACCATAATTATAATATGTCAAGTATTTTTAGTTTAACCTTATTGTATTATGTAGTTATGTTGCGATTAAAATATTACTAGCGATAAGAAAACAACAATAACAACAACAAAACCATTCAACAATGAAAGTCGAAAACAAAATCAAAGAACGATTTGAGCTAGGTATTCAAACTTAATGTGGGAAAACAAGTAAGACAAGGAAAAAGAAAGATACGAATATAAAACAAAATAAAGTAGTAATGTCAACCATAGATAGATCATCCAATAGTAAAAATACAAAACCACCGGGACATATAGACAAAAGTACCGACGTTTACTCTTCCAAAGTACAAGACAAAGTTGAAGCAATTGTTTTAAATTCCTTCCTTACAAGAAACATTCTGTGTTCGATAAATAAATACAGTGATACTTCTGGTGTTTATAGAAGTACTTCCTTTATTTTTCAAATTATTTTCATAGTCACGTTTTGGGTGGGGATCCAGAAACGTATTCTAAAAGCACTAGACATTTTTCTGCAAATGTTTAAAATTGTCTCAAGTTTGCGTAGTATTATTCTTATTTAGATCTACTAAGAGCTTTCTCGTATAGTATAATTTCATATCATTTTACTATTGATAAAAGGAATGTCTATTGAATACAGATTAATCTCTCTCGCGCTGATTTAAAAAAACTTAAAACAATCACAAACTACTAACCCAAACAATGCGTTCAACTATTATTATTACCTTTTTCATCGTATACTCAAACTTACAACGCTATTCTTACAGATCAATACTCATTTTGTACTAAAGCTTGCATTATTGAACGGGGTTTTCAACAAGACAACAGTACGAGTAGCCCTTAAGGTTTGACAAAATCTATTTTCTATTATTAATGTTAGATGTTGTGATGTTCTGCTGCTTGTACAATAACAACGTTTTTTTGTATGTCATCCTGCTATTGTTTTTGTAGTCTGAATGTGACATGTTTGAGGCCATTAATCTTATTTGGGGCTAATTCCCGGAACTAAGCAGAGAATATAGGCCTATGCCTGTTATCAATTCAATATTCATATTTTTCGGCACAAAACCGAGGGAATAGTGTATAATCATATCAATGATTGATCTGCGTATACTTCTGAGAAACACCATTGTATTAAAGAGTTTTAAAATTTAAATGATGAAACCATTATTTTTAGTATGTGGTGCCACCCGGTAATCTTGTGGTTTATCTTAATAAGCGTAATAGTCAGCAGCATCCTTATCACCCTGGAGCAAACAATCATTACAAAATGGCCAACTATATCATCGAAATAATCTCATTTATGTGTATTAGCTTGTAACCTTTCTATTCTTTCTATTCTGTGTGTTTGACCTTGCTCGTTGTTTATATACTTGGCAGTTTGCATTCTCTGAACCATTGCGCTCAGCTCAAAATTGAATCTACGTCATGACACGCCACTGCGCATGCTTGCCACCACTGCGCATCCTCAAAACTACGTCACACAATGCGTAGTGGCGTCAAACATTCTCAAATAAACTGATTGTAGATCAGTAAAAATGACACTAAAGACGTTCATCCAATGAAGGTCACATTCGTGCCCTTGTTTCCTCAACACTCATCGAACTCAAAAATTTGCTATTCCCAGAAGAGACGAGCCTGACAAATGCCTATTTCCAGGCGCTCCAATGTAACTTACGGGATGCACAAAGGAGCAAAGAAGGGAGAATGTTTGCAAGCACGATGTACTTGTTTGAGTAAGGAGCTGAATAGCTCCGTGTCTTTTAGAAATAAAAGGTGCAGCAACTCAGTACGTATATTATTAACTATTCACAGCGTATGAGATTGACGCATCTTGGGTATGGGCCAATCTAGTTTCTGTTTGCATAGACTGTTCTATGTTTTATGCAAACCGCCTTCTATTGTGTAACATTTACTGTAAGAGAACTTCAGACTTGAAGCACGTTGACGAATGAACCTATTTTTAGGGCCCTAAATATCACCAATACAACCAAATGCCTCATCTGAGGGGTATATCAAACTGACACACTCTCCACATAGACCATTTCATATCAAGATCGGAAAAGTTCGGAAAACCGCGCTATTTATTCAGTAAGCTAGGGGGTCAAATTGTACCCAAACGGACGGACAAGAAATGTCATGAATTACAGTACCCTTTTGCGCAAAAATACACCTTATTAAGCCAATGTGAACACGAGGTCATCGCTTAAAATATCCCTAGCATATTGAGCTAACACCTCAGCTACTTGGTTTTTCACAATAAGATACTAATGGAAAAATATGATCAAATGTTCATCAGTTTTCGTCAGTTTTTTACAGAACGTTTTTTATGCATCACCTCTTCCACAAGACATACCACCACACTCTTAATTGCACAGTGAGTATCCTTGGCAACAGTGGTTTATGATGCCTGTTACACATTGGAACCTCGCACTGTACATGATGCTGAAGAGGTACTTTTATCATCATGATTTAATAGACAAATAGTATCGTAAATGAAGTAAAATAAACATCTCAAAAAAAGTAACTAACCCCCCTAAAATAATGGCCATTATTCAAAAACGGGCAATTGTATTACAAATCTGTAAAATGCGTTGAAGTAGAATTTATTTCTGCGAATTTTAACACTTCATTTGTAGCAATTGTCTAAATATTGACACCGCAGCGTACATTTAAATCAATGTAACCCAAGATTAAAAGTTGCAGTAAATTCTATTGATTTGTATTCAGTATAATGGAAGAAAATCTGCGTCATGATATCTGAGTGTTTTTGTATTGTTGTAAGTGCAACTTTCAAATCTGGACCTCACTACATTAAATTGACCGGTATTTTATTGTTTTCTGGGCTATCGTATCAAATGCGCAGAAATAAATTCTGCTTCCAACGCATTTTTTCAGATTTGTAATACAATAGCCCGTATTTGAATAATGCCTATTATTTAAGGGGGGTTAGTTACTTTTTCGAGATGTTTAGTTCAAAGGGCACAGTGGGCTAACGTCGTCACTAAATATTGTGGAAAGGGATGCAAATCCAATCCTTTTTTACTCCAAAAATACTTTCTTTTATAACTTGAAATACCTTTTCATCAGTTATTGCCTTCTATACAAATTGTCATGCCAATTGACAGAAAAATACGCTGACGTACTTTCGATTCTTGCTCTTCATTTTTATTCATCTTGGCGTCTTTTTTATATTCTTCACACTGTCTCTGTTTAGATCCCATCACCATTGTATGTGTTTTTAAAGTGATTATCTTGCTCACGGCTGTCTCGTCACCTGTATACGATTGACTCAACAATACGTCTCAATACTTTTGAATTTTAACGCCTTTGGACATTGTTAATACCGCATGGTCAGCATATTCGACAATGGCTTTTTACGGTGTCGATTGTAGCTTGCATTTTCTCTGTTCTTAAACATACATTTTACACGGAGGTAGGTATTTTTGTCTATACATCTCCTCTTGAATAGAGGTTTGACGTTTTTAAAAAGCTCCTTTTCAACCCTTTCACCAATTCTCTGCTATTTTTGTCACGAAATTGAAAGGCAATGCAATTTTTTTGACTTGCCTTTGATGACTGAAGTTGAAATTGCACGTGAAACTCTACAAGTATAATACAGTTATACAAGTGCATGCAAGATTGTTGGCTGAATTGAGGGGTTGTCTGGCAATATTGAGTAGAATTGTAAATCTAAGACTTTAATAACTACAGGGGGAAACTTGGGCAAGAATATGCATCAAACCGCATTACCACGTTAATACGAAGATGACATTGACTTGTCGAACGAAGACTTGTAAACCTATTTTTTGCGAGAAGGTAAAGTGAAAGCAAGCCTGGTATCGTTTCGATCTTGAAATATTCCCCTTTCAATGAACAAGACGCCAAAAGTACTTATCTTCAAATTGACATGAAAGAGGAATACAAGAGAGCAGTAAGCAGCTTTCTATAGACGTGAGAAAGTAGCTACACTGATTGCTTATCCCTAGTATTGTGGCAGTGGTTCCCAAGTTTGTTCTTATGATGCTTTTTTCAAGTTTTATCGCTATTTATTTTCTATACTGCCATTACAGTAGGCGTGAAACAAGATAGTGGAGACGCTGACCTACGTATTAAGCTAGGATCTGTGGTGCAACTATAGACCTTTTTCCCTCTATCCCACAATGCACTATTCCAGGGGGGTATGACGTAGTTCATCAACCTCATAGATCGTGTACATCCGATGGTCTTTGCCAGGCCTTTGCAATTATTTTGTCTTAATATGGGCATACTGATTCCATATATGCGGATTATCGTAAAGGCCATCGATGTTACTAATTATGCAATTATTGAATACACGAGTGATGTAGTTACGGAGCGATGCAGAACATCTGTGTAAGAGATTTTGTGTTCGTTTTATTTTCAACTCCGAAAAAAAAGTGAAACGGACGCCGGTAAAATATCACTGCGTGTCCCGTCATCAGTTTTTCACCATTAGGTCTATAAAATGTATGCAAAGTTAGGTTTCAATAACAGGAAACTTTTTTGGGTGAATACACCATGTCCATAAGGCATAGAAATGTTGTTTTTTGCCCCCGAAAGGTATTAGTGACCGTGGCGCCATTATCATCATTATCGGGGATTCCTTTTTTTGTGATGAAGGCACCAGTCAGAAATGTCCGTATTCCAGAATGTGATGAACATAACTCTGTACTCCCCCGGGGAGATGATGTATTTTGCGACACTCATACCCCCCTGGAATAGTGCATGATGGGAAGAGGGAAAAAGGTCTATACCCAGTGGCGAAACCCAGTTTTTGCCTGGGGTGTATTTAACGGACGTTTTGGTTTAAATGTTTAATAGATCTGACATATTAGTCCAATGGTGAGTACTTTGGGTAAATACACAAAGTAGTGGATATGTCATCCAAGGGTTTATCTGTTTGGCCAATTTATTTTGGAATTTTCTGGTGAGAGGGTGCATCCACCTGCACCCCAACTTCGCACCTCATATAGAAATGTATTTTGTATAATGCTGGTCGGGATCCACTTTTGTACATTTCGTTGATACTGGTTTTTTTTTTCACGAATGTCAAAAGAGGGCGCAATTCATATATCAACAATAACGGGTGATAAACAAATGAACGTCCGATCAAAAGGGACGTGGTCTGGTGTTTTCATGTCGTGCTTTATATTTTTCATTGAAGCCAACTATTAAAACAATATGGTTCCAAATTTTGAGTTGTATTGTTCCCGGGGGGGCACTCAACACAAATGACCATACAGGTATGCTCCCTGGAAAGACCCCCAGCTCCGAAAGACCCCCTATGTTTGACCAAAATAAAGCTCCGAAAGACCCTTGATTTTGACAATTTCAGCTCTAAAAGACCCAAAAATTGCTCATTCCTCATATTTCTTGTTTTTTCAGGCGATTTTCAACCAAAAAGCCAAGAAAGACTCTTGATTTTGACTTTTCGCAGCTCCAAAAGACCCCATTTTACTTGTTCACAGCCCGGTTCGCAGCTCCGAAAGACCCCCTTTTACCGGTACGCCGTCAGCTCCCAAAGACCCACCACCTCAAAATTGCGGGGGAGCATACCCACCAAAATTTTTGATGTGCCCCCCCGGGGTATTGTTCCAGCGGTTTGATATAAGAAGCAACAACGTGTATTGTTAATACTTGTAGGATAGTACATACTTCCGGTGTTAAATTGGGTAATGCGCAAAATATGACCTTTCTTCTGATAAGACAAATGGTGGACGAGGCTGTCGATCGGGTCACGACCCTTTAATTGGACAATCAAACTACTTTTATGTATAATACCACCAGTCATCATCATCGACTTCCCATACTTAGCGATAGAAGCGGTATGGCTGTAGAGGCAGTATAAGCCGCTTATTTCTGACGTGACTGGTGACACTGGTTAAACCTACTTAAAGAAGATCGAATTAGTCATCGCTCGGTCAATCAAGGTATTAATTGCAAAAGACTAAATCACTACTACCACCTTCACTGCAGGAATGTACATTTCCTTCCAATATCGCCGATGACGTGGATAGCTAGAGGTTTGCCCTCAACAACTCAACTTGTATTTCCTTCCGCGTGCACTAGTTTTAAACCGAATTACAGCTTCCGGACATTGGACACGAAAAATCTCCGCAGGAAAAATCAAGACCATTTTATTTCTCTTTTTTGTTTATCCTAGCGTTCGCGGGTCGCTGTGTTATGATCGTCTTACCTTTTAGCTAACGTTTCAGGGAGAATTTTCCAAGCAATTAGTTTACGACGTGCTTAGATGGGAATCTATGAGGCCTAGGTTTGCAAAAAGGAAAGTGACATCTTAACCGTTCCCGCGCTTAAGCCAAATGTATTTAACAGACAATCACAGCTTTAAAAATCGATTTCAATAGTTTATACTTAAATATGTTCCATTTTCCAATGCCTACATGTTCAATATAGCTTATAATTGATTCTACATGGTCTATTGTCAGAGTTTTGCCACGAAAGTTGTTAACAACAAATAATAACTTTTTTAAATGTTGAAAAACAGTTTCAAAGAATTGTTCTACACAATTGTAATTATTAGCATTTTGAATGCTATTATTAAAATATAGCCAATTCCAATGATTGAATGAACAATTCATAGTTTATTTCACGTGGCCCAGCATAATAAGGGTTAAAACAATGGGCTTCCAGGACTAATAATAGAACCTGACTGTTAATGAAATCTTCTATTATATAAGGCATGTTTGATAAATCCTGATAAACATTGGGCTTAACCGGCAGGTGGTTAAGGGCACTGTTACCTTGCGGTTGACATTTTTACTGATCTTAATGGAAAATATGTCATCGGCTAGTCTTGTGAAATGATATCTGCTTGATTTATTTTGATGTAAAATATCATGTTCGACTTTGACATATAAAGTGTTTTTTTCTTTTTGAAGTAAAGTAAAATGTGAACGATGATAAGAGTGACATGCATGTACATAGATGGAAACACATCGGGACTTGGTAACATTAACAGCCAATTTGGGTGAAATACATTAATGATCATGTAATGATTTGCACCATTCCACATTTATATAGACCATGCGAGAGTCGACTTCTTCTTCCCTTATTTCCTACGGAATAATGGAATGAACAACAATGTTCTGAGCTGATGATGTAACCCGGAGAACAGAACTACCAGCATCTTGTCTTTATGACCATAGTATTGTGTGTTGGGTTCGGGCAACATTTTTGAGACAATGCGTTATTCTCTGACACTTCATATCTTTCTGTCTACATTGCAGGACCTTATATAACACTTTAAAGTTGAAAGACATAACAAAACAAAGCTGATCACGGTGATCCGAGATATCCTATTGCCATCATCTCATCTTTTAGGGACGCAGATCTATACACATGCGCAGTTCTCTTATCAGCCTTCATCTGGGATAACAGAACCAACAGCGTATTATCTTTTTTTGTTCTGCTTTGTTTTCAAATGACGGTTTGACAACGGCTGTTCGCATATCTCTCGTCAAAAAATATCAAATGTTGTTATACACCATTAATCTGCTTTATTGTTGCATAATGTAAACAAACAGACCAGTAATAAAGTTTAATCTATGTGGTAAATTAAATATGAGAAAGGTTTTTAACACAAGTCAACACATACATAAATGACAGCCAGTGAAAAAATTTCACTGACTATCCAGGATTTGAACCAGGATTTGACCCGAAGGTCCCAGGTTCAAATCCTGGATAGTCAGTGAAATATTTTCACTGGCTGTCATTTATGTATGTGTTGACTTGTGTTAAAAACCTTTCTCAAACAGACCAGTACACAACTGACATCGAGAAGCATACGACAGTATATAGTACAAGTATCCACAGCAATATAGCATTATGTACACTTCCAATCATCCACTTTTTTTTATCCAGATTAAAATTTGAGCAAGCAGTATAGAATAACAAATTTCAAAATAAACTTCCAGAATAAGAAAGAAGAAAAAAACTTTACCAACAAATGACCTATTAAAGCACTCGACGTAGCGAATTTGATACATTTCAAAAACAAGTTAAATAACGAGTAAAATTTGTCGCAATAATACACACAAAACGAATGTTGGATGAAAGAAGATACCGTTGGCATAGCAACGATGTTGATGTCTCGAGCTCCTACTATTGACAATTAAAACCCACAGTTTTATTTGGTTTGATTCAAACTGTCTTCATCTCTAGCACGTGAAGTATCACAACATTAAGAGTAGAAAAGGTGACCTTTTCAATATTATATAATTTGATATTGTCTTTAATATAAAACAAAATAAATCCGAAGGAGAACCCAGTCGCTCAAGTATGTCAAGATACCGTTTCTGTGACAAAATATGCGTTGAGTATACTTATATTAATTCATATGGTATTATAAAGCTTATAAATCTGAAGGTAATACTCGAGGGGACTTTCAAATATAAACGCGTGATTGACCACGTACACATAATTGGAAATGTAACAATTTACTTTTAGAGAAACCTTATGATAAAACACAGTTGACGTACTGGGGAGAAATTGCGATTTTAAAAAAGCAGCACAGACCGCAGTATGACTGTTAAAAAAACAGACAGTAGTGTGGTCAAAAAGGCGTAAAATAACACACGTCAAGATATGCGCAATCTGGTTTAAGAGAAGCAACCAAACTGCAAAATGAAAGATGACGGTGATATTCAAAACAAGAAGTGAACGACTTCTATGAGTAGTCTTTATGTTCCTTAGACAAACCTCTACTGTCTGTTCAATTAGCTTAGATTCTTGTATTTTTAAGATATTTGAAAAAATAAAACATTGTGGTCAAAGTCATCAAAGAAAAGTGTTAGCACAGCCTTAGACCCAACGTGATTTATACTTTTCAAATTCCAAAGTTCAATTTGAAACCCCATTTCTTTTCAATTTTGGTCTTTTCCCGCGATATTTTTATAAAAAGCCGACGAACGGCGGGCACCATAAACTTTTTTGAATCAATCCATTTAGTGCAATGGGGACGAATGTCATAATAATTAGATGCGCTGAGATAGTATTTATTCGACCATCCGCATCAGGAAGTATTGTCCAGCTAAATAGCTATATTTGCCAGTAGGCCTAAACCCCACTATTGAAACATTTTTTATCTTTTTAAAAATAAATTGGGGAGGGGGAGGGGGTGTCTCATTGTTTTTTGGTGGGACTGTCCTAGATGTGCTTTGCACCTGTTATTCCTTGCCTTTCATTAATGCAAACTTTTATCTACTTCGGGTTTTGTTTATGTACTTTTGAATATTCATGTTCAATATATTTTGATGTTATATTATAATTATTGTATATCAGATATACCAGTGACAAAGTGTAATAAATAAAAATAAATAAATTATGTTATTATAAAAATGTGAAGATGAACTAAGGTTTTCCAGAATTATAGGCCCGGCTTATATAAATACATTCCTTACGTATTAATTAATTAATTAATTAATTAATTAATTATTGTGTCTGTGAAGGTGTAGGCCTAGGCCTATTATAAAACTACACATTTATTTTCAATTTGTTACTCCGTTTTGTTTGTTGAATACAATCTTTGCGAAGGACATTTGGAAACAAAATAACTTTTGTACAAGAAAATATTATTTAAAACAATGAGGTTACAAAAAACAAATCTTGTAAAGTATCTGAATATGTCAAGCGAATGCTGATATTCTTGGGAAGGAATGATGGTATTAAACAAAATTCAATTTACATTGTAAACCAGTTGAAATAAGAACGAAATCCATAATTTTAATATAATTGTTTAGGAAAAAAATAATGCTCAGCATAATGTTATGCATGAAACGTAATCGTGCATATAATCTCGTACAAAAACCGGTGGACTATCATCACCTATAGACCCTATCCAATAACCGGAACGGTATAACAATTGAAATGGCAGGACATATTGGTGGACAGATTGTTTTGCTAAATTGGATAGGGTCTATGCCCTAAGTTGAGAATGGACCGTCCCACTCGATTTGTGATAAGGTCGCGAACCCTTTTGGTGGACCCAAGTAACTGCCTAAAATGAGGCAAAATTGAAAAGAAATGGGGTTTTAAATTGAACTTTGGAATTTGAAAAGTTAAAATCACATCGGGTCTAAGGCTGTGCTAACACTTTTCTTTGATGACTTTGACCAATTTTTTTTTATTTTTTCAAATATCTTAAAAATACAAGAATCTAAGCTAATTGAACAGACAGTAGTTTAGAATAAGATAATGTAATTAATGTTATTGCACATGAGATTCTTACATTGCATATATTCATGTCAAACGAAGTCCGTTTTATTCACATAACAGAACGTCATAATCATGGACCATTGGTACCGATGAAAAAGAACATAAAATTTGAATTTATGGTGTGTGTTTTTTCCTTCCAAATACACTAATTGGCTTAATTTCTATCATTTCGAATAATGAAAGTAAAGTTTGACGTGAATTTCGTGCAACAGATACAAATAGTTTCAAATTATCCTTTTTCAGATTTCATATTAGAACAACAAGTAAGAGTATAACAAGAGAAGATGGTATAACAAATTATTTTATCACATATTTATAAGAGACGAACGAAAAAGTGGTGTAAGTTTACCAGCAAACGGCCTCTTAAATCACACAATGTAGCCAATTTGATACATTTCTCCCACAATTTAAATAACGAGTCTACACCGATGAAATTTATCGCAATACACACAAGACGAATGTTGGATGAAAGAAGATACCATTGGCATAGCAACCATGTTGATGTCTCGAGCTCCTATTAACAAATAAAACCCACAGTTTTATTAAGTTTGATTCCAACTGTCTTCATCTCTAGCATGTGAAGCACCACAACATGAAGAATAGAAAAAGTGACTTTTCCAATATTATTAAGATTCATTTAATTCGGAAAATTTCTTTTCTGCAGGAGCACCCACTTGCTCAAGTACAAAGTGTCCCATAAAAAGGTTATATGTAGAAAATGAACCACATTTTGTGATTTAATCTTAAAATTGCATATTTATATATGTTCTTTTTAATATGCCCAAAATATAATTTCGCCAAAAAATTGCATTCTGCTGACGATTTATATTTTGTTAACATTAACTTATTATTATTTTCAAAAATCTACATGTAACTTTTTTGGACACCCAGTATGTCTATGATGTGCCGTTTCTGTGACATGATCTGCATGAAGTATGCTTATCATGCTTATACTAAATTATATTATAAAGCATTATAGAATAGCTTATAAAGCTTTATAAATCTGAAGGTAGTACTAGATTGGACGTTTAGATATAAACTGGAAATTAGATATAAATTGGAAATGTAACAATTTACTCTCGAAGAAAAAACAGTTGAGGTACTGGAGAGAAACTGTGATTAAAAAAAGAAGCAACACAGACCGCAATATGACTGTTAGAAAACAAGCAATAGCGAGGTCAAAGTGGCGTAAAATAACAAACCGTTTGTCGTTGTAAAGATTTGCGTAATCTGGTTTTAGAGAAGCAACGAAAATAAAAAAGGCGACGGTATATTTACGGCTAGGACAACATCTTGCTTATATTAGGTAAAGACATGCAATCAATGTTATTGAAAACGGGTTTTTAATTACATGTCAAACGAAGTCCGTTCTATTCACAATATTGAATGTCCTAATCAAGAACCATAAAACAGATTCAAATAGATAAGAATGGTTTCCAAATAATCCTTTTATTATAAAGTATTATAGAATAGCTTATAAATCAGAAAGTAATACTCGAGTGAACGGTTAGCACCGCCTAATTAACCACGTACACATAATTGGAAATGTAACAATTTACTCTCGGAGAAACATCATAAAACATATCGGAGAGAGATCGGGAAGCAGCACAGACCGCAATATGTTTGTTAGAAAACAAGCAGTAGCGAGGTCAAAGTGGCGTAAAATAACAAACCGTTTGAGGTCGTGAAGATTTAACGCAATCTGGTTTTAGAAAAGGAACAACAATAAAAAAAATATGAAAGGTGATCAAAACAAGAAGCGATCGAATTAATTCAATGAGTAGTCTTTGTACGGCTAGGAAATCATTTTGTTTTATAGCTTATAATAGGTAAAAACAATCAATGTTATTGCACATGGGTTTTTAATTACATGTCAAACGAAGTCCGTTCTATTCACAATATTGAACGTCCTAATCAAGGACCATTTAACTGATTCATATAGACATTTATCGTGTCCATATATCCTTTTCCAGATTCAAATTAGAACAAGTATAGAATAACAAATTTTAAAATAGACTTGAACAAGAAGGGAAAAGAAAAAGAGGTGTAAGTTTACCAACAAAATATCATATTAAAGCACACGACGTATCGCATTTGATACAATTCTCGCACAAGATAAATAACGAGTTTGCACCAATGAAATACGTTGCAATACATACAACATGTACAAGATAAGTGCAGTGGAGAAAAAGTGACCTTTCCAATATTATTAAGATCCATTCGACAAATATCTATAATAAAAAGATCTGCAGGAGAACCCGGTTGCTCAGGCATGTCTATGATGTGCCGTTTCTGTGACATAATCTGCATGGAGTATACTTATCATGCTTATTAATATGAAGTATTATAGAATACCTTAAAATCTGAAGGTAATACTCGAGGGGATGTTTAGATATAAACGCGTGACTAACCACGTACACATAATTGGAAATGTAACAATTTACTCCCATAGCATGTGAAGGAACACAACATAACGTGGAGAAAAGAGGACCTTTCTAATATTATGAGTACTTAACAAGTATAAAATAGAATATTTTAAAATATGAACAAGGGAAAAGAAAAAGTGGTGTGAGTTTACCAACAAAATATCATATTAAAGCGCACGACGGACCGCATTTGATACGTTTCTAGCACAAGGTATATAACGAATTTGCACCAATGAAATTCGTTGCATTACATTCGACGAATGTTGAATGAAAGCAGATACCGTTGGCATAGCAACATTGTTGATGTCTCGAGCTCCTACCATTGACACTTAACCCAAAGTTTCATTTAAGTTGATTTCAACTTTCTTCATCTCTAGTATGTGAATGATCAATGATTTTGGAATCCGTATATGATCATTGATCATATAAGGATTCCAAAATTAGTAAGACTCATTCAATTCGATATATTTCTTAATACAAAGATCTGCATGAGGACCCGGCTGCCCAAGTATGTCTATGATCATTATGATGTGTTGTTTCTGTAATATAATCTGCATAAAGTATACTTACCATGCTTATGTTATTAAATCATATTTTTAAGTATTATAGAATATCTTATAAATCTGAAGGTTTACTCGAGTGGACGTTTTTAAATCTGAAGGTTTACTCGAGTGGACGTATAGATTTAAATGCGTGATTAACCACGTACACATAATTGGAAATGTAACAATTTACTCTCGGAAAAACATTCGGATAAAACAGTTGAGGTACTGGTAAGAAACTGTGATTAAAAAAGAAGCAGCACAGACCGCAATATGACTGTTAGAAAACAAGCAATAGCGAGGTCAAAGTGGCGTAGAATAACAAACCGTTTATCGTTGTAAAGATTTGCGCGATCAAGTTTTTGAGAAGCAACAAAAATAAAAATTGAAAGGTGATGGTATTTTAAACAAGAAACGATCGAATTCTATAAGTAGTCGTTTTACGGATAGGACAACATCATTAGGTGAAAACAATCAATGTTATTGTTAACCGGTTTTTAATCACATGTCAAACGAAGTACGTTCTATTCACAATATTGAACGTCCTAATCAAGAACCATTAAATAGATTCATAGAGATAAGAATGGTTTCCAAATAATCCTTTTCCAGATTTAAATTAGAACAAGTATAGAATAACCAATTTTGGAATTGACTTGAACAAGAAGGGAAAAGAAAAAGTGGTGTAAGTTTACCAACAAAATATCATATTAAAGCACACGACGTATCGCATTTGATACATTTCTCGCACAAGGTATATAACGAGTTTGCACCGATGAAATTCGTTGCATTACATTCGACGGATGTTGGATGAAAGAAGATACCGTTGGCATAGTAACGATGTTGATGTCTCGAGCTCCTACAATTAAAACCAAAAGTTTCATTTAGTTTAGTTCCAATTGTCTTCATCTCTAGCATGACTGTGCAGTATCACAACATAACGTGGGGAAAAGGTGACATTTCTAATATTACTCATTTAATTTGATGAATTTCATTAATAAAAAGATCTGTAGAAACCAGTTGCTCAAATATGTCTACGATGTACCGTTTCTGTGATATAATCTGCATGGAGTATACTTATATTAATTTAAATTATGAAGTATTATGGAAAAGCTTTATCTGAAGGTATTCTTAATGAGACAATTTACTCTCAGAGAAACCTTGTGATGAAACAGTTGAGGTACTGGCGATATATTGCGATTAACAAAAGAAGCAGCACAGACCGCGATATATGACTGTTAGAAGACAGACAGTAGCGGGGTCAAAGTGGCGTTAAATAACAAACCGTTGTCGTTGTAAAGATTTGCGTAATCTGGTTTTTGATCAGCAACAAAAATAGCAAATCAAGTCATTGGCCTCTATTACAAAGAGATTATAATAACACATTCCATCCACCATTTGAAAGTTAGAAGCCGTAACTCAGAGATTAGGCCTATATATTTAAATTAGCGCCAGAAAGACGTAACTCAGTACTTAAAGGAATACTAAAGAATATCTTGAATTCTACTGTTCTTAATCATAATTTACATTTGTTATGAACCTTGTTTTTCTCTAAATGGCATTTCTTGAGCTAAGGCTTTCTGGTTCTCAACCCTGGGAATGAAAGATGACGGTATTCAATACAAGAAAGGACCGAATTCAATGAGTAGTCGTTTATTGTATTACGATTCATTGTTGCGCGTGTGTCTCCGCTGATTCAACAAAGAGTTTCTTCCTTTAAATTGCGAACACGTGAAATAGTGAAATAAAATCCATCAAAAAATACAGTTGGGGTTTACAAATCAGGATACATTTTGAGTTTATCCTTAGTGTAAGCCCGGGAGTGTAAGAGAGCACGAAATACGAATAGGATTAGAGTTAGGGTTAGGATTAGGGTTAGGATTTAGGGTTAGGGTTTGGATAAGGGTTAGGGTTAGGATAAGATTAGGGTTAGGGTTAAGTTGGTATTTGTTTGGTATTCTCTTACACGAAGGATACACCGGATTTTCTTTGCTTTGTATTTATAATAAAACATTTTAAAGTACGTACATATCAAAAAAGCTCAATTCCTCGACCAAAACAAGGTTTGGTATGCACATCCACGTTTTATGTTAATGTTAATGACAATGTGAATGTAATTATATACTTTGTTTTCAATTATCCTTATCTTTTCAGATTCAAATTAGCACAACCATGAGCGTACAACCAGAGAAATGGTATTACAAAATAATTGTTTATCATATACTTTCAAAAGAAGAAAAAGTAGTGTAAGTTTACCAGCAAATATCCTCTTAAAGCACATGATGTAGCTAATTTGATACATTTCTCGCACAATTTAAACAACGAATTTGCACCGATGAAATACGTTGTAATACACACAATACGAATGTTGAATGAAAGCAGATACCGTTCGCATAGCAAAGATGTTGATGTCTCGAGCTCATACTATATTACTATTGACAATTAAACTCCAAAGTTTTATTGTATGGGCGGAGCCATAGGCGGAGAGCCATACTTTAATTTTGTTTTGCAATATTTGTTCGCACGTTTAAGGGTTTATCTAGCCACTGTATAGATTGAAAGTTGCAGGGTATATAGTATGTAATCGAATGAAGAAGTAGATAGATTTTCTATAATAATATGTGTTCAGGAGAGGAGATATTTAACAAAAACAAAAACACCCAAGTCCGTCAAATGCACGAATAAGAACACGTGTATAGTATAGGCCTATCCACCATTGGGGAATTGCCGCAGCTGATTAGAGTCGTTCATTTCGTGCGGTACATGATTAGAGTCGTTCATTTCGTACGGTAAATAGCGGGCAATGGGTGTATTTTTTGTTTGCTTTTGTGTTGCTTTTTGGAAACACTCGCGCCCGCTATAAAGTCGTTAATTTGTTTGCACATACCTAGTCTCCTACACAGCCAATTTGTGTCGGGCGATCCGAACAAACATCGTGATAGCCACCAGGCGGTGGTGGAAGCGATATCGCCAATTTTGAGGTCGCCATTGGATTAACACATAATCATGAAATCTTCACAACAAATTCTAAATTTGTTATGTGGTGTCAAAGCAAAATTATCTTACTCTAAAACCGTCGGGGTTCTACAAAGTACCCCACTGCAAGTATGTTAATTTTCCATTTGTAATTGCTAACCGTGTATATTGAATGGGGCTGTCAGCCCTGTATCTTCGCCAGCCTCGTACGTCACGTGTTGCGCTTCCTAAGCCGCCTGATAGCCACATACAGTCTGGCCCGAGGCACAGACTATCAAGTGTTTATTTACCAGTGACCTTCAATAAATCGATACTGTAGTACAAACATGCTATATACAGGGTGTCCCTGAAAGAACTGTTTCGTCAGAAACTTAATTGTTTGGGTATTTTAACGCCACAACTAAACAAAACTAAATACTTTTTGAATTTTGACAAAAAGACAAAATATTAAGATTAGAAATTTAATAACGTGGCATAATCACTGCGCATCATAATTTTTACTTCATTTACTGTATAAAACACATCTTTTGACTCATTATGACCCCAGATTTTTTTTTCTTTTTTGAGAAACAAAAATCCTTCCAAACTTTACATAGAGCCAAAAATTTACAAGATAAATTTTTTTATTTTGGCATAACAATTCAGGGAATTTTGTTTTTGTTTGTTAACGTTTGTTTTAATACGCAATCACTCGGGCACACCCTTTCCAACGAAAAATGAAAACTTTAATCTCGACATTTAATTTTGAGCATGGAGAAAGGAAATCATAATTTCCCTCCTGTTTCTCCCCATTTTCCCCTTCTGTTTTTCTTCTCTTTTTTTTCATTTTGCTTTTCACCTTTCCACATTTTTTCTTCTCAGACAACCCTTGTTTACCAAAAGTAATAAATGTTATTTAATTTATGACGACACAACATTCTGTCATCCCTGTCTAGCCCCGCTCCAAAGGTCTGACCTGGTTGTTAAACCGTCGCAGGCCAGATGTCAGAACTGCAAATCAAATGCAGCAAGGTAGAGGTTGTAATATCGTGCACATAGCTACCTATACCTTGCTGTGTATAGTGAACAGAGCACGTGTATTTTGCTCACTGGCAATTGATACAAACAGAAGGTATCAATAAATGGGACAGTATGAATGGATCGTTTTCGAAGTTTATGTTGGGATGAAGTTTGGCAGTCAACATGTGCGATGATGCCGAGTATAGGGTCTACAGGGGTTTTAACAACATGGTGTATCGCCTAAACTTGGTCAGTTGTATTTGTAGAGCTGAATAGATTTCGGGTTCATCCAAGGTCACCCAGGGTTCATCTGAGGTCAAAAAAAAAAAAAACTGTCATAATGGCACGAAACTTGGTGGGTATAGTCAACACTTAGAGTAAAATTTTTGGAAGGTCATTTCAGGGTCATCCGAGGTCACCCAGGGGCATTTGAGGTCAAATTACTAAAAACTGTTATATGGGCTCGAAACTTGGTGGGTATAGTCAACATTTAGATTCAAATTATTGGAAGGTCATTTCGGTGTCATCCGAGGTCACCCAGGGGTCATCTGATGTCAAATTACTAAAACTGACATAACAGCATGAAATTTGGTGAGTACAGTCAACATTAAGAGTCAAATGTTTGGAAGGTCATTTTGGGGTAATCCAAGGTCACTTAGGGGTCATCTGAGGTCAAATGACTAACATCTGTCGTATGGGCATGAAACTTGGTGGGTACAGTCAATATTGAACTTCCACCACACGGCTCGGGTTGTTTTGGTAAAGCAATACCAACACCTGTTGTGAACTCGACACCACGAGGGGATATCCCATATCCCAACCCGTGCTCTGGGCATCTTGTAAAACATAAACATTACACAGCCGTGCCGGCCTATTACATTTCCATATTATTTCCTTCTTTAATCACCCCACACTCCCCATCCACCATCCAGGCTTCGCCCATACAGGGTTCTGAAAAGAAACTCACATCTAAACACAACCACTACCATACCATCACCCAACAACCTTACACACCAACCGCGTATGCCGAAAACCGCGCAACCCGAGAACCGCTCTAGTTCAATTTGATTTCAAATGTCTTCATCTCTAGCATGCGAAGCAGATCAACATAAAGAGGAGAAATATGACCTTTCTTTCCAATATATTATTAAGACTTGATAAATTTCATTAAGAAAAGGAGCTGCAGGAGAACTCAGTTGCTCAAGTATGTCAAGGTACGGTTTCTGTATAATCTGCACTGAGTATATTTATATTAATTTATATTATGATGTATTATAGAATAGCTTATAAATCTGAAAGTAATACTCAAGTGGACGTTTAGATATAAACGCGTGATTAACCACGTACACATAATTGGAAATGTAACAATTTACTCTCAGAGAAAACACAGTTGACGCACCGGGGAGAGATTGCGGTTATAAAACAGAAGCAGTACAGACAGCAATATGACTGTTGGAAATCAAGCAGTAGCGTGGTCAAAGTGGCGTAAAATAACAAACCGTTTGTCGTCGTTAAGATTTGCGCAATATGGGTTTAGAGAAACAACAAAAATAAAAATGAAAGGTAACGGAATTCAAACGGAGAAGCGGTCGAATTCTATGAGTAATCGTTTTATACGGCCAGGACAAACCTCTTACTTACTAGTAATAAATGTTATTGTACACGGTTTTTTAATAACATGTCAAACAAAATCTGTTCTATTCACAATATTGAACGTCCTAATCAAGGATCATTAAACAGATTCTAGGCTTTTATACTAATTTGAATGTTTCATCGAAATTTTTAAACAAAGACATACATATATGAAATTCTGAAATGATTTGAAATCTTTTTTCTCACGACACATGCCATGAAAGCTTCAGTGAAAGAATCTCACAATGTCATTTAATTGGGTTTCAGTGCGGTTTTTGCCCGTTGCAATGAAGGCAAAGTATAGTAGAGGAGGAACGTAACCCTAGAACAAGTGATGTAGCATGACAAGGTACATATAATTTGATCATATTTTAAGTAGGAACAAACAACACCCACGTGGGATTTGAATTCAAGAAAAAAATATAAAGTTGTCTGTCGGCTTTCCAGTCCGAGTCCCATTTGGGTTGCTAATTATTGGAGAAACAGATACGAATACTGATTGCAATCTGTTTTTTAGTTGTCGTTCTGCATTGAAAAAGCTTCAAAATTTAGATCATATACAAATGACGAGTTGATACCTTCCCACGTTGCACTATGTTTAGCCAGCGTACAACCACATGCACAGCCTATTGAATTACACACAAAATTGGCACAGGAAGATTATTACAGAAGCGTCATTGGTCAATACTTATGGATGGCGGAAACCTTCAAAATACGCCTAAGAATACGCCTAAGAATACGCCTAACCTTAGACGTCTAAGATGCAATCTTAGACGTCTAAGATGCATTCTTAGGCGTCTAAGATGCAATCTTAGGCGTCTAAGAAATTCGCGGTAGACTTAAATCAACAAATCACAGGACCAGAATTCCCAAACAACCAATCATCTTAGGCGTATTCAATTATTGACCAATGAAATCTTAGACGCCTAAGATTTTACACGCCTAAGAATTCTTACACGTCTAAAATTGATATTTTAGTGATGGATGGTATCACCAATTTTCTCAGAGGACTTGCAGCAAAATTGATTAATTGGTTTGATTTTATTTTCGTTGGTTTGGTGTGCAGCTGTTTTGGTGTGGCTAGTAGTAGTCAGATATTAATGTTGATGAGCATGATGACGGCGACGACGACGACGACGATGATGATATGATGATGATGATGATGATGATGATTATGATGATGATGATGATGAAAATTAATACACAAACAACAAAGAGGAACAAACATGCCTAGCATATATTTATATACCTCCATGATTCTATTTTTAACATAGAAAATTTGACCTCTTGTCTTTGCAGACTGGAATTATGCATATCTGATCTCTTCAATTATAAAAGACGATTTGGCCTTGGCCCGGGGGCCTTGGCGAAAATATGTCACACGCTGTTCGAATTATAAAGACATAGTTGGTTGACCTTATAATGTGTGTGCAGTAATAACTTGACCTCTGAACGTATTGGATATATACGCATCATACCCTACACCGTCAGGTTAACTTTCTTGTTGAATGGAGGTATCGAGGTCTCTTACCTGTGTATTTTGGCTCAGTCATAGCATACGTGTTAAGAAAAAACATACATGAAAAGTGAGCAGGGTGACATCATAGACACGTGCTCTTTGTTTAAACATTACAAGTAACATGAGTGGCAAACATTAATGTTTCATATTGCTTTGTAACCCCTCCCCAATCAATGTTGGAGCCAATACTAGTCCGTTCCTATCTCAGTATCAAAACAACATTGACTGGGTGGGTGCGGGGGGGGGGGGAAAATTTCATACTAAATTTAATCCCTCATCACTGCCATCATCATCACCACCACGACTCTAATAATCATCTGACATCATTTGTATTATCCACCATCATCATCATCATCATCATCATCATCAACAACAACAACAACAACAACAACAACAACAACAACAACAACAACAACAACAACAACAACAACAACAACAACAACAACAACAACAACAACAACAACAACAACAACAACAACAACAACAACAACAACACCATCATCATCATCATTATCATCATTTACACTATAGCCACACAAATAGAAATCTCACATTAACTGCAAGTCATCAGAAAAAATATTTAAAACAAATTAAAGTTTTATCAGTTTGCAACAACAACATCAACTGCTAGATTATGTTCAAATGAAAAAAAGCATATTATGTAAAAATACATTGTTCCGCCTGAATTGTCAAAAAGTGGCTGAAAAGAACAAAACAATGGGCCATTGTGCCGAAAGGTGGGAGAACATGTACCCTATCCCCCTCCCACCCCATCACCCCTTTCTCTTTGGGATTGACGCGGGTGGCTATGGAGAGAAAAAGAGTTTATTAAAAACACACCACCCAGCCATTGTTAGAAATATTCTCTAACGCACAGCGTCCGTTGTACGTTTCGGTCGAATTTGCGATACCGTCCATCACTAGTCACGGTCAAATGGTCAATCTTAGACGTGTAAGAATTCTTAGGCGTGTAAAATCTTAGGCGTCTAAGATTTCATTGGTCAATAATTGAATACGCCTAAGATGATTGGTTGTTTGGCATTTCTAGTCCTGTGATTCGTTGATTTAAGTCTACCGCGAATTTCTTAGACGCCTAAGATTGCATCTTAGACGCTTAAGAATGCATCTTAGACGTCTAAGATTGCATCTTAGACGTCTAAGGTTAGGCGTATTCTTAGGCGTATTCTTAGGCGTATTTTGAAGGTTTCCGCCATCCATAAATACTTATAGTATTCAGCAAGATCCTTCAGCGATGTCCGACTCTTTTTCTTGGTTTCGCGTAAAAAGAACTAGGTCATGCGATGCTATCGATATATGATGATGACGTGATTCAATTAGCCAATCAGACCTCAGACCGCCGAAGAACCTTTCTGAAAAATATAGTACTTATGGAAGTAAATGGGAGTTTCTAATAGAAAACAGATATAATCCTCTTTTCTTTATTAGTTTTAATTTCTGGTATTTTCCAAGTCAAATAACCTCCAAGTTAATTCGATATACTATCATAATTATACTTTGACTTTAAAAATCCGCCACAGTAAAGTGATTTTGAACTGGCATATGCGTAAGAGTTAAAATGTTAAGAGTTAAATGTATCCAAAGTTTACAGCTAGAAATGTCTGTTACCTTTCGGTTAAACATCCAATTGTTTATGTAACTCCATTGTTTTCCCTTATTTTGTATTCATTAGTTTTGACTAAAAATACCTATATCGTTTTTTCACCGTGTTTATAAAAACCAAGTTGATGAAATACATCAGGACATAATAGTCATCTACTTTATTACTACATCATCAAAACAAAGACCTTTAGTATTTCACATCCTCTAGGCTTTATAAAGATAGAATAATGAAACTTTATAGTTAAAAATAAAAAAGGAACTTCACTATCATGTCATATCCAGCGGTGACAAGAATAATGATCCACAACCAAGATATGTCTTTTCTTTGATAAGAACGTAAGACGTGAACGTCGCTAGAAGTTTAAATACCCCGATAAAACAATCGTTTTGTCATTCACTTGATAGTGTAGTAAAGACTTCTTACAGGTTATTGTCATTTTAGAAGACGGAACATAAAGACATGGTAATAAAAGCGATAGAAACTTAGCTTGAAGCCGAAGCTTAATAACAAAATATTGAATGCGAGGTCTGGACGAACTTGAGATTAAAACGATGAAAGCATGAACATAATAAAGAGTCCGTAAAGCATCTGCCCAATTCCAATGTAAAATGTTTTTATAAATTGCTTTTGTAATCTGTTAAAATGTGCTAGAACATAGAAAACCCTTGGCATTAAAAAGTTTGGTTAAAGGGGCACTTTATTTAAAGACAATAAACAGATAATAAGTAACGATAAGATCTATTGGTACTTAACAAGATAATGGTAGTCTAACATAGTCATCATCACTAGTTTGCCCAAAACATCGGTCTCGTTGAAGTCAAAAAGCATTATAAAATTAAACTTTAAGCTCTTTGCAATCGGGGTATTCCATGGGCTAAAAAAAGGGATATTAAACAACCGCATCTACATTATATGTTTTTATTAAAGACAGTATACGTCCACCCAATGGGTTCAATAAATATGCTGTTTTAAATGGGCGTTTGGTTTGAGGTCATTGTAAGACGCTTTTGTCATTAACGTTTGTACAAAACGAGAAATCAAACTTTTTTTACAAAGTTTAACGTTATGGTGAACAGGTACCGTCTCCAGTGGGTACTTAAACTAGAGAAAGAGATTAATAGAATATCCATCAAAAAACATCTCCTTTTATTTCAAAGTGAAGGTTCGTGATTGTATTCACAATAAGAATGAAATGTAATCATAATTGTGCAAAACATGTCAAATAGCAATTCTGTGCATTATTAAAATATAAAGTACTCTGAAAAAGTTTGATGAAGTATTTTGAATAACTTGGAAATTTAGATCACGTTTTTTAAAGACAAAAAGTTGAAAATGTTCTTTAATGAACAAATTTATTATGAAAAGTCATTAAAATGCGAGTGTTCCAAATACTTGTTACACATTTGAGATAATATTTGGTCAAGTGAGTGGCACTAAGTCCTTCCTACCCAATTTTAACTGTCTGAAGTAGGATCTATAATCATCACTTTAAGCAAAATCAGTCAGAAACTTGTCAAATGTTTACCCGAGTGCTCTTGTGATTGTTTCTAAAGAGGCATACATGTAGTTGCTTCACGAATCACGATTCAAGATTCATCTTCAAGAGTCAAGATTCATCTACTACGCATAATACCAAAAATAACACTTAATGCACGCACCCATCTATGCATTGCTTTATATCACTTCACATCTAAGTTCCTTACATCTACATAACTTAAATTATGTCAATAAGTCAACATCTCCTACAAAATTGCTGATTTATTTCGTATAAAACAAAGACAAATTACTGAATATTTCAAACATTGATTTTACAAAGCCCTGTTTCTTTTGTGATTGGTATTCCTTCGCGAATCACTATTTGCGCAATGTAACGCCACATGATCTGATCTCAATAATCATTTCTGGTCACAGGCTCTGACGAAAAGTTTATTATTTTGAAAACTCAATTTCTGCCCAATGTTGATATTATATTATTCAATTGCTTATTCAAGGTTGCCCCGCAGGACTATTAAGAAAAAATTAGAGATCAAAAACAATAGCGATCAAGCTTTAACTATAAATTAGCCCCAGATAGAGGGCAGGGCCTGAAGAATGAGGTAAACTAAGGGATAAAAAAATGGTTGACGAGCTGTCCCTAAAATTGTCGATACCTTAAGGTTACCTGCTTTCTGGTCCTGCGGGCCATTATATATTGAAATTCTATTAGTTGCAAGTCCTCAGTATGGGAGTTTTCGGCCTCGGCCTTACCGGGCTTGCGGCCTTGATGTTTTGTTAATACTGGGCCCTTAGCACGTTAGGACTTAAAAACATCAATGCCCGCAAGCCCGGAAATTCCCATATTGAGTACTTAAGTTACTTGAGTAATATTATATGTAAAGTTGACCAACAGAGGGCGTCAATATAGTTATCCTAAACTGCTCTATATAGTCAGTTTAGAGCCACATGTAAACTGACAACTGGCTATACACGGAAGTTTAGTTGTGAGACCAGGTTGATTCAAAACCACTCTACCATGAAAGCTTCCAGAAGTCAACGTGAACGCCTATATCGATAGTAAAAGTAACTTATGAACAAAAATACGTCAAGTTAACGAAAGTTTCTATACTTCCTCATTTAGCAAAATTACAAGTTATGTATTGACTATTAAAAGACCAAGTATGGGTAATCTATTTTGGATTGGTAAAAAAACGCGCCACATGTTGTTGAAAATTCGTGATTGAATAAAGTTAAGGTTAAAATATTTTTGTTCCAAACGTCAATGGTATATACAATGATATATATATATTAGATAGTGCATCTATTGAAAAAAAACTTACCCCAATATTGTTCAGTTTTGAAATTGTGATTATTTTTCCAAGTGTAAGGATACTTTATTTGCGCAGTATTATTTAAAAATAATATGATAAGGAGATGAGCGCTGGTTCCCGACAACCTCTCTTGGAAGGTTATCGCCTAGCGAGTTCATTCATGTTTATTTAAATTAAGCGCCTAAGGTAGATTCTTTTGCCTCTGAGTGTGACCAAAAACCCACTGGACATAACAAAAGGAAGAAAGTTTTGCTGTATTTGTTTACACATGGCTTTCTTTTGTTTCGCCTATTGATACACATGCCCCGAGTTTTAGCGTCAAGATGCTGCTGTTGCAATTAAATCCGAGCAAGAAAACCAATCGATATATATAATGTTGACGTAAAAGTCGAGTAAATTTACGAACTTCATTTTGCAAACTCTCTATTATTTGAGCTTAAACCGCTACTTGACATTGACAAAGTCACACGATCCCTCCGAATTGCCTGAAGACTATGAACATGATGAATTTAACAAAATAGAAAGTAGACATGTTACATGTGCTGGGATCAGGTGGTGTTAGAGCGCAAATTGGGAACTTTTACACGATGAATTCGTTATTTACTTAGTAGTTACTTCCTCCGTTGCTGATGTAAAGTATCAGATGTGACACATAATTAAGTTTTAAAGGCATAAAACATTAGCCATGTTATCTCTAAATATGCATCGACCGCAATATCGTTTTTATTTGAAATGCCATAATGATGTTTATGTTTTTCATTATTACAATTACCGACCTTAAATTTGTACCAAAGCATTTGTTCGATTATCTCATGCATAAAACCGACATCAGAAACGATTTTAATTTCAACAAACAACTTTAATATTCGGAAACGATCTTCGTATCATTTAATGCGAAATATCGATCTGAATAAGTGATAATTGGGTCAAAAATTCTTCCAAAATCAAGTGAATATTGGATGAAGCATTTATCAAATGACATTGTATTTTTACTCAAGTGACTTGTTGTTATTCTAGAAATTATAAATCCTAAAATATATTAGGCTCTATATCAGAATATACTGTGCAGAGGCAAACTTGGAAAACATCGCAAAGTTTACAAATAAAAAGCCATATTTGGTTCTTTTTACACTTTAGCGACAATTCTAATTCTAATACGTGCACTTATTAGGAATTCACATGACAGCATTATCAAATATCGGTAATAATGATGAAGTGTTTCTTATTGCTTGCATTCTACAAAATACAGAAAGCTGAAGTATTAAAACAACATTTAAAGTCTTAACTCTAAACTAGACGTTGAATATGACATATTTGGGCTTAGACCGGTGCTTGACGCTCTCTCATTGGCAAAGTCACACGATCTTTCCACATTGTCTGAAGTATGACCATGATGAATTTAACAAAATAGAAAGTAGACATGTTACATGTGCTAGGATCAGGTGGTGTATTGGGAACTTTTACACGATGAATTCGTTATTTACTTAGTAGTTACTTCCTCCGTAGCTGATGTTAAGTATCAGATGTGACACATAATTAAGTTTTAAAGGCATGAAACATTAGCTGAGACTATCTCTAAATATGCGTCGAACAGTCACATAGATGTTATTTTAGATAATATACGAATGTTCATGCACGTATTTTAATTCTTTAATTTATCATTAAATTTTCACTAAAACCATGTTTTCTCTTATCATACCACAACGAACTATTTTATAGTCCATTTGGCGTCATCGAGATAGTGACATCAGTGCGTGAACAAGTGGGCGTTGTATTAAATCGCGCGGGTAAGAACTGCCGTGTTTATACGCACAATCGAAGGCGTTACATCTGAATACGCGCAAAGTAATGCAACAAAGTGCTGATATCACTCTCTCGAGGAATGGAATTGGGTGGTTGCGGGCCCGGCGCAAGCATGACATCCAACATAACGATTTGAAAATATATATCAGTAGGCCTGCACTATTAAAATGCTGGGTTTTATAGAATATAAGATATAATATTTTACCAACACCTGAGTTTGAAACAACATTGTGAGTAAAACTGACTCCGTATTATTTTTAACAGTGTACACCACGAAGTCATATAATGCGAAAGACCCGTATTGAGTGCATACTATGTGTTCATTATTTCATGGCCGATAACTCACATCTTTGTATAAATATATTATTAAATTTATCAGCCGACGAATGTGACGATGCAATCCCATTAAAATTGGATATATGTATTTAACTTGTATGCAAAGGTCGTCGATTCGCCAGAGCAAACTAGCCCTAAGTCAAAAGTATTTATTATTGAAATAAGTTGCTATGTGAACTGATAAATAGATAATAAAGTGGATCAAATTGCCAGTAACTTTCATACCAAATCCCTGACTAAACTTTTCACCTAGGAGGCTGGCTACAGGTGAAGTGATTGTATGACTTAACATGCCATAAAATACGCCAATTTCTTATTACCTTTGATGAAAGTTGATAACAAGATGAGATACAAAAGCGTAGTTTGAAATTTCACTTTTCCATTGGAAATATGCTCTACTCCTGTGGATGATTTAGCTAGTCTTCTACAGGGGGAGTATGTTTGTCAAATGGAATTGGATAGCGTTATTTATTTTTAAACCCGTACTCCCCTGTATATGGCTGTACCAATATAATTATCTTCCACAACTGGAGTGAGTATTTTAAATGGAAGCCTATTCTGTGTGAAACCCATACTCCCTCTGTGAAAGACTAGCTAAATCTTCCTCAGGAAGAGTGCGGATTTCAAATGGAATAACCCAATATATTTTACTAGCATTGTGCTTATACATCAGACACGTACGTTCTTTTCAAAAACCTTTTTGTCACTGAATTTGCAACAATCGCTTCAGGAACCACAAACGTAAATATCACTCTTGGTTTCTATCTGATAATGAATCATTGACTGTCAGACCATCATATTCATATTAAAACTCAACGAAAGAGAAAGGAATAGTGAATGTTATTGCGTGATTTAGCAGCTACCACATATTGTTTTGAATTTTGACAATTTACCCCTCCGTTCTGGAATTGTAAAAATCACACCTCACTGTTAAGCCAGTCCGCACGTCATGAGACTGTGCAATGAGTTATCCATGCCTAATAGCACTAAATACCCAATAGGCTATTCCAGTTGAAAACCCTGTGGAAGATTTAGCTGAAGTCTTCCACAGAGGGAATATGAGTTTTGATTAGAATAGACAAAATGGGTAACTTCCATTTGAAATACTCACTCCAGTTGTAGAAGATATAGGGGAATATGGGATTTAAAATAATTAACCCTGACCAATGACATTTGAAAAACATACTCTCTGTGGAAGTTATTTCCAAAATCTTCCACAGTCGTAGTGTGGAATTCAACTGATACTTGATACCTGATACTTCAAGTACAGCTCATTGGATGGACTACTGTATTGAATACGAGGACAGGATCATATTTTAAGTCATTTCAAGTGAAGAACGAATCAGTCAATTTTCAAAAAGGATTGTTGGATCATCACAACAGCTGTTGGATCATCACAACAACATCAAGCTTTAATAAAGTCAGTAGTTCACTGACGAAATTGTCAGCAAAGAAAAACTAGTTAAGTTTCTTCAAATTCGTTTCGACAAATTAAATTTAATGAATCCATAAATGTTGTAAATGGTTTATAAGGTGTGGCCATATATCTATTAAGTGTGCAGAGACCAGTGGGTTGGCATCGTGAATTATGAATTCCCGAATGCATTTATTTTATTTATTTTATTAGATTCTTTTGGAAACCTTACAGCAGCAACGAAGCGAAGATAGTAACACAAGAATCCTACCGTTGAAAAGTATGCTTCGACTATATTTATAATTATACGTTTTTATAAATACGCTTGTGACCACCTCCGCGCTGCCATAACATATTTTGTTCAACTTTGTTATTATATTGTAAACGTTTCCGTTGACAAATATTTTTTTCCGCAGGCAAATACTTTCAAAATTTTGTTTTTGATAACATATTACAAACTCAGAATTCTCCCCATGTGTAATAATTTTGCTATTCAATTAATACTTAAATTAGATGATATTTATCTAAAGAGTTCCTGTCTTTTTCAATGGCATGCGGATTTGGTCACGCTTGCTGGTCTTGGTATGTCATGCCCATGGGTCACGTGCATATGCATATTTATAAATACGTATTTATAAATATAGTCGAAGGTAGCTGTTGAATGTCTAATAACTTCATTGTCCTTTCAGTTCAAGAAGTATTTTATTACTTAAGATATATGCATCAAATATGAAAAGAAAGTTTTTTGACTTGGATTTTATTAATTATAGAAGAATTCCGTCAGATTATTGACTCTTTTTTATGAGATTTTGAAAAAGCGGTAATAATGTTTACAGCTACCAATATTTAAATGGTCGCTTAGCGCCAAGCTTCTAAAACTGATATACCAAAGTATTGATGGTAAAAGGGCCATAAATGCGTGTTTCTCTAACATAATAAGAAAAGTAATGGGGTCGTAAAGTAGGTTACAAATTTGCACCTTTTCTTACAACGAATTACTATTAGGACTAGAAGGACTTCGTATACATGACAATTGTACCACGGCTAGTTTCATACGAAACGTAAAGTGGGTAATACATCAAGAGCTGCCAAATGGTGGCAAATTGTTTTGTATAAAAACTTTAACGTAGCTTTGGTAAAACAACTCATAACCACCTTACTGTGTAATGAAAGAAGCAATGATTAACCCTAGAACTACTGAGCCATATTTTGTAACCCGTACTACGAAGAGGGGGATTGTTGCAATTCCCCTCATTTTCAATTATAAACGTCATATACCATTATATTTGGTACTAATGTATAGCTACGGGACTCTTCTATCCAGTGATACCAAAATAAGTGCAAACATTCCCCACTTAATGTCGCTATGACGTTATAATGTGAGGGCCCATGCAAATTTAGAAAATACAAAAGTATAGGCAAAATTGATTTTCGGCTAAAAATTCCACAAAAATTGATTTTTCACCAAATTTTCTCCTAAATTTAAAAGGAAATGACTATTTATACCTAACTTACAGGTAAAGAGTCAGTAGCTCTTGGGATAATTTCAGAAGAGCGAAATGAAAATCATTGGGTAAGGTGCTGGGGTAAAAATTAAAAATCACTAAAATGAGCGCAAAGGATGGATCTACGATTAGCTTAGGTCGTTTGGGCGTAAACGCGTGCGTTTTTTTATGATGGATAAAAAATCTTAGGGGTTACAACCCCCTTCGTAGTTTAGTTGCATCAAAATAGTTAAGCTATAGTGATACATAACTTCACATGTCTATAGCAAGGAATCTCTTTGATATAAAAAGGATAGCAACGCAATTGTATGCGCAAAAATTGTCCGATTTTGGCGGCAATCTGTCTGCATGATGATGCACTAAATCAAAAGAGCAATTTGCTTGATTGTTGCTTTTCTTAAGATAATTGCATTGATATTTAACCACGAACCTAACTTATAAAACAACTCTAATCGTTGATACACAGAATAATCCACAATATCTATTTACTATAGCAATCTCCTCGAACCGATACCGAGTGACTTGTTCGTTTTTCTTCTTCCTTTCTTTTTCTTTTACCAAATGGTAATCAGATATATACTGTAGAAGTGACGTACAGCTAAATCTGGTGAAGTAACTAGATCTGAGTAAAATGTACCCAGGGTATACTCGTGAGTAGATTGGTATATTGACAAACGCTGATGGACATAGTCCAACCATCAGTGTGTTATGGAAACCAGTGCTTGACTATACTATAATGATACCAAGCTCAAGTTTACCGTTGTTGATTTCTAAATTGCGATGCTGTATAGGGAAATGTAACGGATGACTTTCATTTGGCAACGCCCCTGTGCATATATCCTTCACAGCAGTGATTTGATTGTTAAGTATTATAGTAGTCGTGGTTATGTTGTTACGTTGTCATGTTTTTAACCAAGTGTAAAAAATTAATCCGACCTCTGATAATAAAGAATGACGTACAACAAGGAATTTATCATTATACCGTTGATGTCACTCTTTTCTTTCCAATACAATACAAATTACAGTAATATTGGGTTTGTATTATTTACATATAATGAGTTCAGTTAAAATGTTGGGGTATAATTAGAACCATTTATTTGATGTAATATATCACAATCCTTGTTATCGTTTTGTTTCATGACAGTTCAAGCAAGAAGAAAACACTTAATTGGAGAAAAGTCTCATAGCCTTAACTCACAAAAGCTTCATTTCCATTCGTGACCCGTCACAGTTTAAAAGGTTTTTAAAACAGATTAAAGCTTAAGTCATATTGATTAAAATCACCTCAATCCGCGTTCACATTGATATTCTTCATGGACTTCCAACGAGAAATTATACTAGGAAATTTTATTAGAAACGAGTTTGAATTAGGACTTTTAAATTATAGGGATGGGTAGATAGGATCTGTGGAATTAACGGATTTAAAGCGTTGACAAGAGCATTCCTGATTGAGGGCTTTCGAAGCGGACATTAAGGAGCCTGTATGACCAACCTGGTTGACAGTCGGGATACCAGGGACCCAACACACTTTTATCACAAAGTATTTGCAACGACAAACTAAGTGCAGAGGTAGGCCATTGTTAGAAATATAAGAATATTTCAAATGGATTGTCAGGCTATTTCGTGATTGAATGCAAACGTACAAAGATATTGTGTTGATGTGCGGTTGTTGTTCCCATTCCTTACCAAAATCCCGTGAAGTAACATGCGGGAAAATAATAAGAATTACCACAAAAAAATCAAGATATTCTTTTCTGTTTCATTGTTATATTTGAAATGCATTATTTTTTAAATTGTAGATGAAAATAGATTCAACGGGTTGCCAAATTTTGGCTTATATAGGACGCAGAAATTTGTGGCGGATTGTGCGATTTGGTGACCCGTGTACTACTTTAATAACCAAACGTCTGTGTTCAAAGCATTAAAGGGACTTGGCTTGTGCAAATAAAATTCAATTACCAAGAGACGCATTGACGCAGTGTTCTGGTTAATAAAGGATTGAAAATAGGACAAGTTACGAAAACAATTTAGAATCCTTGCGCCGATACAGCATCAAAATGTTGTTTTTAGTGTTACGCATGGTAAATTATTACGTTTCATTAAATCTAATCATTCTTCAGGGTTGTTTATCCAAACATGAATGCTTTCCTTTCACTTAATCAAGGCTGGTTGTTGTTTAGTATGGCTAAATACATTTAAAGTTTTTATCCAGAATGAAGATTTTAATCTAGCCTTACCCGAAGTGTTTTTGAGTTATTGTGCACTATGCGAAATCCACAAGGCTTTACCAGACTTTACATTAGTCGTGCATTATCACTCCCCAGGTCATTCCATGAATAATTAGACCTGTTTTCAGGTTTCTGTAACTCTGAAGCGCATACCCTAGGAAAAGTGTAATAGACTTCATTAACCAAGACCAGTGGCCATATTCATAACTCACACTTAAGAGCACTATTTCTTAAGATTTCCCTGGAAGGGACAAGCGGAGATATGTCACTGACGAGCCACTCCATTAGAAATAGATTTGCATTTCTTTTCCACACAATTTTTGTTTTCACTAACCGATACATCCCATTTTATTTTGAGCCGAATAAATGAGGCAAAACAAAGAAAATCGCTGTTTAATTCCAGCGTCGATGTCACCAATGCGTGTCACTGCGTCGATTATGACTGAGGTCGGTCATTTGATGTGTTATGACCATCCCGTACACCATGTACGTAGTTACGAATATCTCGTACGCTTTCGACTAATTTTGCGATCGTGGGAATAAACGACGGAACACCTCGTTTTATTAAAAATGTCCGATTTTTTCACAAGTACAACACCCAATCATTTTTTTTGAAAATATTGAGGGCGTGTTACAGCAAACCTGTAGGAAAGCCTTGGAAGTGCTGCATTTGTTTCAAGATATACGGTGAAAACTTCCAAAATTACAAGCAGGTCAAGCGGGAGAAGCAGCAGTTGTCCATTAGAATATCAAGGACAATTAACTATCTTGCAATTTAAATATTACCACTTCAGTGCGCACTTTACACGATGCTACCCCGTAAAAACTAGAATATGTAGAATACATTTGTGTACATACATTTAAACAAATTCGGGTGAAGCAAAACCAGTTCTACAGCTGTTGTTAGATATTAACCTATTTACAACAGTACTTTGTTTTACAACATCGACGAATGCTCGTAACATTCAGTTTACTCATTAACAAAAGCTTGGTGATTTATAGTGCGCTATGAACAGGCATAATGTACCCAAAAGCCTCAGCAAACTTAAAGGAATTCGCTGGCCAATGTGGCGCAAGACACACCTTATAAACCATTTAGCCTAATTCAGGGACACAGCTTTGCACAGAACCCTAATCAGCTTATTACATTATAATCATCGCAGCCATGATTACCTCTCCGAGCGTTGTATGGGTAGACCGTCACTTTTGTGCTTTCTGAAGTAAGACAATTTGTTGCATGTGGTATCTCATACTCTCATGAAGTAATTCTGTTTTTTTTTGTAAGGACATATACTTTGTTGCGATATGCATATTGTTATCTGTTAATACATTAACCGGTCTTATGACAGGCGGTCATGGCATAATGTATATTCATATTTTTTTATCAAATGAACGTGAATTTCGTTGCACGAATCGTAATTAAAACACCTGTCAAATCTAATAAACCTATTTTAGTGATATCAATATAAAGGATAGCCTCATTTCAACGGTGTCATATTAATAAGGGGAATTCCCCTATTCATTTTCTCATCAGTATAGCGTTATTGATTAATGAAGCTTTGGGGTATCTTGGTAGATGATAGTTGTTACCCAGTAATTGTTTTCGCGGGATGACCTATAATAGGTGTTTTTACTAATCAATTAAGTGGGACAGATGAATTGCAATCAACTACTTTATTAGGCTAGCCGCATCAAATCCACTGGGGAAGTCGACAATAATACTGATATGAAGACACAGTAGCCCATGTAGAAATATTCAATCACAAAATTCCGATAAAACGAAGGTTAGCAACTATTATAAACTGTTGCGATTTGGTAGTTCACAGATGGTAGTGAGCTTTGTCAATAATTGCATTGATCAATTTATAGCGAGTTTGTAGAAGAATTCAAATATCACAGATATACTTTTGTAGGTCCTGTGGTTCTTGAGTTATGTTGTAAAGAGGGCTGAAACAACAACACTTTTGTAAAACGTGCATAACTCATTAACAACAATTAATCAAGCAAGTTCAAAGTACATGGTTTGTAGAATGAACTTTTGCTAAACATCAAAGTGTAATTTTTTCAATAATATATTGATTTAGATAATAAAAATCGTAGATATTCGCTTATTGGTGGAACAAGGTAGCACCCGGAAAAATGTCACGTTGAGAGTTTTACTCTTTGAAAAACATTTTGAGGTTAAATGGCGATTCTTTGTTGACACATCTTGCATACATTTGGCCCCCTGTTCCCACCACACCGTGATTGCCCCTGACACAAACCGTAGCCTACAGCATTGGTTGTACGATTAAAAGAATGCAAATATGTTAAGTACGCATAAGAATATGTTTGCATTACAGTAGTCCAAACCTATAGGAATTAAAGTAATTTCAATTTGAATTCTAAGATAGACTTGTCTCATCTTCATTGACATGGTACTCATGTGACGTGGTTGGGTAACTCACTTACATTATCATACAATTGTAAATATCGCTTATTGTGCTGTTCACTCTAACAATTTTGCATTCATATTAGATTATACCTAAATATTATAAATAATTATGCGATACCCTTTATGAGTGCAAACTTAATAAGGTAATAACGCGACTAGTCCACATCTGATCCAGAAAGCGAGGACTGAATGCCCAAATTGTTACTATGTATATTCCCCCAGCGCGTGTTTCTTATTGTCTATTGCTTAATGATCAACTGTCATCAATCGTATGTGAAATACGCTTTAATATTGTATGTATTGTTTCGAGGTCGATATGCCTCCCACAAATCGTGAGATACATTCTGAATTTGTGCTTGTTGTTACGGTTTTCTTTTCTCTGGTCCTTCACTTAATCCAACAAATATTCACCGTAGTGATGTTATATTAATTGCCATAGCGATAGGTGAAAACTATTTTTAAATGTATTGCCCTTTACTAATCGTACGCTGTAACTCTGTATCGCACTAATGATTATCAAAGAATAGGCACAAAGACCTGTATCGTAATATTATGGAATTTTCAGAGTATTCAGTCCATGTATGTTTCATTCGCACCTGTAGGATTAGTGTCTTTGCAAAGAGCGGTATTGTATTCAAATGATTGCACACATTATACAGACATGACAGGTGACGAGTGCAGCCTACTTTACTTGTGGTCCAGGGCGAAACAATTGTTTTCACCTATCGCTATGGCGATTAATCCTGTTATATCATTACTTCTGAGGGGAATAACTCTTGAAACTTCTTTAGGAATAACAAGAACTGTTGCATCAACTTTTCTATTGCAGTGAGAAACCATTATTATTGTTGTTGCTATACATGTCTGATATATTATTGATGCTCCAAGTACATATATTTGAAATAAAGCTTGCCAATTTCATATATCCTGAGAGAAGATACGGGATAATAGAGAACGCACATAAATAATACAATATATACAAATACAAGACGATGGCGAGTTTGAGATATCAATAGCAGGTATTCTGGCACAACTGAGCACATATACAAAGAGCATTCATCTAGTGTCCTACGACTACGAAATCTGATTAACAACGGTAGCCGCAGATGTTGATTAGTAAGCAGAATTTGAACGCAAAGCTATGGACAAGATATATTCACTGTTTAACGGCTCTTTTCAGAGCAACCGAATAATCGGACAGTCAGGACCAACCTACTATGAATGGATGACTATTTTCAAAGCAACCCCCTTTACGGTACATAAGAGGCACTGATAACGCTACAAAGAACAACGTGCTTATTCTGATGACCATTAGGTCCGGTCTTGTTTTCCTAAGCCTTTTTGAAGCATCGCGGGCACAAAAGGAGAGGGCGTACTTTGATTTGGGTAATCATTTGTCAGCTGAGAAAGCATACAAAAGATTACCCAAATCAAAGTACGCCCTCCCCTTTTGTGCCTGCCATACTTCAAAAAGTCTTATTGAATGATTGTTCTGTAATTGTTGCTGGTATGCACAGCGAAAAAGCTGCGTGCTTCGTTACGTTAGCCTTTACTGGCGCGGAAACGGACCTGATATTTTTGGTAGTCGTTTTTCAACACTACAATATCGCCCAGGCAATTTCCCAGCTCTGAACACCCTAACAACCAAGCAAGTCCTTATATCGTTACGAATTCCATCCATGAATCTCTCCGAATGTATGTCTTTACATGCATCGCTTCCATTGCGACCAATCGGCATGACAGACCAGTTTCATCAAGTGAATACCTGTATGAAAAGATCTCACACATTACGCGCTATAAACTCGTTTACCTAGTCTTATTCTTACCCTGTTATTTTGTCGACAATAAGCACTTATTCAATTCAGTTAGCCAACTTGAAAGTGCCTGCCACGCGCTTGTTTTCGGCTATTAGAATACCAAGCGGTTGGAATCTAACTCCGGATCACCTGCCACATGAATTTTGATGTTATCGAGCGTACAACAATGAGATGGGGTTTAAATATTTATAAATCTAGGCCTCAAATACGTCTCCCTCAACTCTAGTGTGAGAGAATAGCATATCAAATAGATTGGTATACGTAAAATTCGGCTGGGAAATTTCTATATGAGAGCGATAAAGATGGAACACAATACTGAAATAGGTAAAAAGCGCCCTGGTGTTAGATGGACTGAATATGCATGACATGAAGGAGCTGAATGGATGAAATTTCTAAAAATAAGATAAAGCAAAGCGTAGAAGTCATTTGTTGGTAGGAAATCTTGGTTATTGATATTAAATGAATGCATCATCCGGTTGAGTAGGGCATATAAATATAGAATATGTACTGATGCAACCCTAAATTCATGTATCACGTAAACGTTGGATCAAGTGTCTTTTGTCATATCTGTTTATAAGATTTTTATTTATTTACCATAGAAACTCGATAGTTAGCATATGTGCTTACTATCGAACGCTTTTGAAAACATGAAATTGTACCAAAGTCCGGCGCTTTACCAACTGAGCTAATGGGATTGAGACACACATTTGCAGGTTTACATGTTCGTATATAACTATGTGTATCGATGATTTGCTCAAAACTCTTTACACCTTTGTGGATGGGGTACTTCATGTTTGCATGTTTTAAAAGCGCTCGATAGTAAGCACATATGCTAACTATCGCGTTTTTACGGTATGTGCATAAGATTAGTTGTCCCTACAAATATAACGAAACAAGTCAGTTAATCGATGCATTATCTGTTTGAATACGTGGACATGTAATACTATAGTAACAATATCAGCATAGATTAGCG
Source organism: Amphiura filiformis (assembly GCF_039555335.1). Lineage (NCBI taxonomy): Eukaryota > Metazoa > Echinodermata > Ophiuroidea > Amphilepidida > Amphiuridae > Amphiura > Amphiura filiformis. The sequence goes on from NC_092646.1 coordinate 44,778,787, forward strand.
TCAAATTTGTCGAGATTGTGATTTGAGTGTGTGTGTTTTATATGAATATTTCTGCCCAAACCAATATTTGATCAAAATAACTAAGTTAATGGATGCAATATATGTTTAAAGAGTGGGACATATAATACCAATATCAGCATAGATTATCAACTGATTTATAGGTTAATAAATGCTAGTTGGCAGTGAAATTGTACAAAACAATGCACGCGTACTGAGATGTTGATGCGTCTAGTGCACGGGCCACGTAGGGGGAGGGCATTAGACGCATCAAGATCTCAATACAAGTGCATTATTTTGTACACAATTCAATATACAAGAAAAAAAATCAATGGTTTTTGCTATTTCTATAACAAAATTGTCACTAAAAATGTTGGAAAATACAACTAAATGTAAATGCATCAACCCACAAGGAAGATTAACGCGCCCAACAGCACTGCGCGAGAGTACGTAATACGTGGAGTGCGCGCCCGTGCAATCATAGTACAATACACAATTAATGCATGGTTCATATTTTTCAAACGTTTGTTCTAGCTATTGAAGATTGTATGAAACTATTGACATGACAATGCGTTGGCAATTTTCGATACACTTTTAGCTTTCAACCAGAAATCTAGGACGATTTTTTATTTCCAGATTTGCTTTACAACCTTCATCGGTGAAACCGAGATACATTTTATATGAATATTTGTTGTTAAGCCCACGTAGAATAAATATCTTATGTCAATGTTAACAAATACAATCGTTAAGAGTTGACAGTAGCTGTAATGTAGGAAAGGTTCGCAGACAATTTGACTTACTTTATGGCGGGACAGTATTATTGACTGGGCATAGAAACAAACAGATGACATCCGGGTGTTTACACAGCCGTCTGATATCAAACGTGAGTTCCATTTCAAAAATTAATTGTAGAAGTTTAAAGTAGCGGTTAATGCATCCAGCAAAGAATGCTTTATTATCCCGACGACACAATTATTCCCAGAAACTAAAAGCAGAAGCAGTAGCAGCAGTGCAGCAACAAACAACAACAGAAACAACAACAACAACTTCAAGAACGCCAACTGGTTTATAATTGTAACATTTATAGGTTAATGAACGCGTATTACTTGTTGGGAGAGATATTAAACAAAATAATGCACGCGCGCTGATGCGTCTAATGCACGAGAAGCAGAAAAACACGTTATTTTTCTGTTTTTATAATGTATTATCACAAAATGTTGGAAAATAGTAACAATATAAATGCATCAACCCGCCCGAAAAATGAATCAATCCAACGCGACGCGAAACACTGCGCGTAGTACGCAGAGTACACAATATACACAATCAATGCATGTTTCGTATTTTTCTAACCGCTTTTCTGATTGGCTGCTTTGATATGATATAGGAGTGTATGAAGTTCCCACAATTAAGGCGCAAGTGGGTAGTTTCATGGCAGATGAGTTGATGTTCTTTTTGGACGCGCACCTGTATAATCCAGAAGTATGCCCTTTGTGAATGTCCCATTGTATATGTTGTGTCCCATTCACTAAGGAAAAACTACTGGCTTATACAAGTACTATATGGGCACACATCAACTAAAGAACACCAACTCAGCAGTTCGGGGGTTTGAAACAATACCATCTTACGGGGGTTATCTGCGTACAAGAAACTGTATAGACGAATCCAATTTCACGCATTCCTACACCTCAATGGCAGCCATAGCCGCGACAGGGACCCAGCTATCTCACCTAAAATGTGAAATGATGCGGCCTTGAAGGGTATTTTAAACTGCATTCTATCACACGTGTTACACGTAGACAAAAGAATGATGACAGTTTACAACACAAAAGAATATAACATCGAATTTTAAGCGGGTTTAATCCACCCAATTGGGCACTCACAACACCTGTTTGGTGCATGCGGGGAACCAATAATGGCCGACCAAATCCTGACCATGACTTGGCTCGATGGATTCGTCTATAGGTCATTTTAGTGGCTTTAGACCTATGTTCAATTACATTTGTTTTGGTTAGGATATGTTATATTTTGTCACAATTTTCATATTGCTTTGATTCTTACTTACATATGAAGAGCTTTTTTGCAAAACCCCTTACATCCACTTGCCCACTTTTTGCAAAACCCCTTACATCCACTTGCCCAATTTTGAGATCACATAAAAATTCATCAAAAATCACTGAAATGGGGTACGCAACAAAAGCAGTTTTGGCGTGATGCTTGGGTAGGATGAGCATCCCGCCAAAAACTGCTTTTGTTGAAAACCCCCTATCAGTGATTATTTTGATGATTTTTTGATTTGTTCTCAAACTTGGGCAAGTGGATGTAAGGGGTTTTGCAACACAGCTCTTCATATGTACTTTATTGTTATGGAGATAAATGGCATACAATTTGTCATTAATTTGTAAAATCGATTAATATAAGTATATACCAGGATTTACAAGTTACAAAGCATAATTTTCCCTTTGTTGCGATACCATGTAGCACGAGAGCCTTTTCCACGAGAGCCTCATCGGCCAATAGATACAAACCTTGCCAACTATTCTATCATTATTGAAGTCGTAATATAGTGGTGACTTCAAATACTTCAGCGCTACACCATAGGTATTCTAATATAACAAGTGTAAATAAGCATTTGCTTTCAAGGATTAAGATATACCTTTAAAGAGGAATCTAGCTATGTATATACCATCGCCACCAAAATGGTTATCAGAATGATATTGTCGATTGAGTCTCTATCACCAATCAACCAGATATATCCCGATTAAGTCGCATTGACCATAAACAACTCTTGATTACATATATCCATTATAGTACCTTCTATTTTTTGATAACCAACATTAACTTTCAATTTAATACGTAAATTAAATGGATTATATAAAAGTTGTTCACTTATGACATACTACTTTGGGCAATTTATTTTTCCCCATACACTAAATATAAATTTAGAGATTAGTGCATTAATCACGGGTACTATGTTGGTTATCTATAGGGACAAGTTAAATATAATTACTCTATCTGGAGCGCGTTTAGTGCCTGGATATATAGAAACCTAAAGCACTGACAGCGACTGCCATCTAACATTAGGTAAATAAAACAAGATAGATTGCTTACACCGATACACTAAGGCGCGCCATCACGGCCGATTTTAACCCTGTGGTAGTTGTTGTCAACTACAAAAAACAAGTTTCATTTGCCTTAATTAAACCAATGTTTAGTTTTCTACTATGTTTAATCTTGATTAATCTCGCCACGTTTGTTAGAGAGTATAGAGATGAGTCCCTTTGGTTGCGTGCAGTTATTTAGTTTACTTTCCCCGTATTATTTTTACAAGCAGAAGGGGATAGAGAAAGCCTCGAGTGTGGACATAACGAATTATAATTTTGTCTATACATATAATTCAAACAAATCATACTGGGTAGATATATATGCTGTGGTGAGGATTGTAAAAAAAAGGCTGGCAATGTCACTCTATAGCGTACTGTTTCCGCTTTTGAAACTTAGTTTAGTCTATCTGTAGACTTCATTTAAGATGACTTGGTTGAAATGCGTCTGAAAAATGTCTGAAGAGGAAATGGCGATATGAAACAAAGCATTTGATACTGCGCAGCAACCCTTTGGTCGGTATGGCCCACGGTGGGTCAACTAAATATTGCTATATTTACGTAACATTGTGACGTGGATGGCATATAAAGTAGCATGGGTATAACATTTTTTAAGCGACTTCTTTTGCAAGTTAGGTCTTGTCAATCCATGCATTCAATCCATAAACCAACTTGATCGTGCAATGGGCAGACAGTACTGCCAAGCTATAGGGATAATATAGAGAGAGTTATTTTGGAGTAGCCTTTATAAGAATTAAACAGATTCAAAAGCACACAAATTACGATAATAAGCCAAATCGGCATTAGAAGTTTGCAATGCATTGTGGGACAGTTTTTGCATTTTTAGGACACTTTGTCCTTTGACCTTTCACAAAAATTGTTTTTTTGTACATACAAAATATAATCAAAAAAGTTTTACTTGAATAAAAACAAATCCGAAAAATATATTTATTATATAAATTAATTATTTAAATATTTTTAATTGTAACATTATTAGAATAATAAAAAAATAAATAATAATTAGAGTAATTTTCCCGAAATGTCAGAGGTCAAAGTGTCCTAAAAGTGCTCTCAAAAACCGGAAGTCACAATGGCGATTGGGCTTATTGTCTGCTTTGGTCTGAGTTAATTCAAACAATAGAAAGTCAGTCCTGCACAATTGTGTTCGACCTTTGACCTTTGAGAAATTAAAAAAACCAACAAAAAAAACCTGATTACCCAATTGGGGCAATGAATTTGATAACACAATGTTATGCTTATGCATTATGTTTTGTAACACGTTTTCAAAAAATGTTTTATGACTGTTATTAAAACACATTTGTACCTTATACATAATCATGTAATAACCTGCATTTAAACCTTTTTTTGTAAAACGTTGCGTGTTTGTTGAGTTGTTAATATTGTGAGATTTGTGTTGCAATAAAAAGTGTGAAAGTGTGGCACAATTCATGATCTCACGCTTGTTCAGCAGAAGTAAAACTATTATACAAAATCTACTGTATCATCTTATATAAAAATGCTACCGTATCATAGTGTATGAATAATAAAGGCAATGCCTGTGAATTTACAAATCAATATGTTGAGTATATGGCCATGAGAGAATACATGTCAAAGTCATGATATACACCTTATGTCTAGATTTCGCTGTCTGCAAGACAGTGATATATACCCAAATCGACGGGGAAATACCGTACAATTTATACGTCATTACAAATGACTATCCGCAGCATCTTTCACATCTGCTATTTGCATTAGACTGCTCTAATTCGATGTCTTTTGCTGCTCTTTATATAGTACACCTATATGCATATGTATTTATATTTAGTGCAGTCGGTATGTACTTGTTTTTGCGTTTTATTTTCAAAAGGAAACAACAAACTGAAATTGCTATGTCATCATTTGGCTTTGTGAAATGTAATGTTAACTGTGGCCGGGGCCGGTGCTAAATGACGATAAACGACGGGCTTTGGTGAAAAAAAACTTGGGTCACCAATAGACAATTTTTGTGACATGCTTGTGCATGATGAAGAAACAAAGTAAATGTTGCACAATCTAGCTGCGTACGTTGCCACATAAGTAAATAGTATATAAATGTGCGTTGAAAAAAATTCACAACTTTCGTCGGCAAAAATATTTCTGTCGGTACATTAAGGGGGTACTGCACCCCTGGCCAATTTTGTGCCTAATTGCACCTCAAAAAGCAGACACATCCCATCCAGCATTAATTAGGATGGGGGGGGGGATCCGGATGCTATATAATATTGAGCTTAGCAGGGGTGGAGGTATTTTTCAGGGTTAGATTAAAATGGCAGACATTCATCTTATGATTCCTAAAATACCGCCACAGAGTTAACTACTAATCAGGTTTAGTTAACTGTCTTTAAGAATAGGAAATCACTTCGGAGCGCATCGGGAACTTCAAATTTCCCATGCCACGATACCTTCAGACCGCGATGGTAACCAGGATCGTTACGATGTTTCATCAATATTATATTAATATCCTCTTTCCCCCGTGTGCAATCAAACAATATTGAAATAAAAAGAAAGAAGAAAATCATATTTATTTCCAAATTTTTCAAGCAAAGTGTAAAAAAGTTGAAACCCAAAATACATCACGCTAATTACGCGTATCGTTGCTGCAGGCTACTGCACAGGTTAAACGAATTACGCCAGGCTAATGCGCACATCGTTGATGCCCGTTACTGTGCAGGGTAACCGAAATACGCCACGCTAATTCGCACATCGTTGCTGCTGGTTACTGCGCAGGTTACCCAGAATATGCCAAGCTAATGCGCACATCGTTTTGCTCCTTACTGCGCAGGTTAAACACAGAATACGCTACGCTAATGCAAACACCGTTGCTGCTGGTTACTGCGCAGGTTAAATGTGCGCAGTGACGATGTACGCATCGATTGCGAATGAGTCTGGGATAAGGTCAATTGTCTGAGCTATCGACTTCGCAATCCCACTAAAAAAATTCATGCATCCCGAAATATTGTACTATTCCTATCAATTTCTACGCCAACCATTCTCTCATCAACTACAAAATAACATTGCATATCATCCAAAGTTCAATATGTCAGTTTGTCAATAAACAATCATCACACATCATTTTACAAGCATGCTGACATACGCACATGATCATAATGCCGTTCCTTTATTCCTAATGAAATCACAGTCCATTATTCCCCATTGGGCTATTCCAGTTAAAATCCGTACAACCCATATGGAAGATATGGCCCTAATCTCTCGCGCAGGGGATGTAGATTTCAAATGGAGTCACCCATTTAGGTAAACCTATTTGAAATTCACACCCCTATGTGGAAGATTAAGGTCATGTCTTCCATAGAATGTATGTATTTAAGGTGGTACTACACCCCTTGATAAACTTGTGACTATTTTTGCATTTTTCTCAAAAAATGATAACACACTGGTAACAAAAGTTATGTATATTATAGAGGCAAGGAATCCAGTTACTACACTGGAATTTCAGTGACTCAAAACAAGTGGTACGTTATTTATGATAAGAAAAGAGGTATCGCTAGAATGTACCACTTTAAATGGAATATCTCAATATGTATAGGTATATAGCCAGTTCTTCAACCTGTACATATTTTTGCACTGATATAATGACATTTGAATGTGTCTGGTTAAAAATAGCTATATATAATTTAGAGATATTGAAAGTTTTTTAATTGAAAACAATAAATACATACCAATATTGTAATATCACTAA